>NC_048577.1:53587466-53764966 GCF_013265735.2 Oncorhynchus mykiss
GTTGCCTGTTTGAGGCAGAGACACAGTGAATCATTGACCAAACTTTTCACAGGTTAGAAAGTTTAGTAAATCTGTCCCTCTATTAATAAAAACACATGATTGTTGGTGACCTGAAGGTCAAGCAGTTTGACTCACAATGGTCAGAGGGCTAACGCTACAGTAGGACACCACATGGATCAACAACGTCCTTCCCAAAATGCTTTGTCCTACGTAATCAAAGAGGGCATCTGCGGTCTGGTCAGGGCTAGAGAGGAAAGGAGAGAAGTTAGAGGAGGAGGTACTATCATCAAACACAGGGGACTTGTTACTTGTTATGTGTAAGAATAACCCTGCTTTCTGATCTGTCTCTTTATAATGACATCGTCATAACCCCACTCTTCGATTGGTCTCTTCAAAAAGACATAATCATAATCCTCCTCTCTGATTGGTACCTTCACAATGACATCCTAACCCCGCTATCTGATTGGTCCTTTCATCATAAGATCATCATAACCCTGCTCTCTGATTGGTCATCATAACCCTGCCCTCTGATTTGTCCCTTAAAAATGACATGATAATAATAATTACATTGTCATACACCTGCTCTCTGATTGGTCATCCTAGCCCTGCTCTCTGATTAGTCCATTCATATTACATAATACAACCCAATGTGTAGATAGTGTACAACCCAATGTAGTTATTGCTGTACTTTCATCATCAGTCCCACTACATCACTGTCCTGTTGAAGTTGATTCACCTGGAGCCCAGGACGATGACCAGGGAGTCAAGCTGAGTGCAGCCCAGGTCAAGGCCTCTCTTCAGGGCCTGTAGGAGGTTACATCCCCCCCTGGCTCCCAGCTCATCCACCCAGCCACAAGCCTCCTGCAGTCTGGAGAGAGAACAGGCCACAGAGACACAATCTACTGTAGAAGGCAGCCTAAACAGATCCACTGACAGCGAGTCAGCCTACAGAAACTAGCAGTTTAGATCTAGTTCAAGTTCATGTTCAATTACACCCACACAGCAGTCAACACAAACTGAAATCCATGAGCACACAAATGGTATAGCTCTGTCTAAAACATATTGATAAATGGACATATACTTGAAGTCAGAAGTTTACATACACTTAGGTTGGGGTCATTAAAACTTGTTTTTCAACCACTCCAAAAATGTCTTGTTAACAAACTATAATTTTGGCAAGTCGGTTAGGACATCTACTTTGTGCATGACACAAGTCATTTTTCCAACAATTGTTAACAGACAGATTATTTAATTTATAATTCACTATATCACAATTCCAGTGGGTCAGAAGTTTACATACACTAAGTTGACTGTGCCATTAAACAGCTTGGAAAATTCCAGAAAATGATGTCATGGCTTTAGAAGCTTCTGATAGGCGAAGTCAATTGAAGGTGTACCTGTGAGTCAATTGGAGGTGTACCTGTGAGTCAATTGGAGGTGTACCTGTGAGTCAATTGGAGGGGTACCTGTGAGTCAATTGGAGGTGTACCTGTGGATGTATTTCAAGGCCTACCTTCAAACTCACTGCCTCTTTGATTGACATCATGGGAAAATCAAGACATCAGCAAAAACTTTTGAAACAAAATTGTAGACCTCCACAAGTCTGGTTCATCCTTGGGAGCAATTTCCAAACGCCTGAAGGTACCACGTTCATCTGTACAAACAATAGTATGCAAGTATAAACACCATGGGACCACGCAGCCGCCATACCGCTCAGGAAGGAGACGCGTTCTGTCTCATAGAGATAAACGTACTTTGGTGCGAAAAGTGCAAATCAATCCCAGAACAACAGCAAAGGACCTTGTGAAGTTGCTGGAGGAAACAGGTACTAACGTATCTATATCCCCAGTAAAACGAGTCCTATATTGACATAACCTGAAAGGCCGCTCAGCAAGGAGGAAGCCACTGCTCCAAAACCACCATAAAAAAAGCCAGACTATGGTTTGCAACTGCACATGGGGACAAAGATTGTACTTTTTGGAGAAATGTCCTCTGGTCTGATAAAACAAAAATAGAACTGTTTGGCCATAATGACCATCATTTTATGTTTGGAGGAACAAGGGGGAGGCTTGCAAGCTGAAGAACACCATCCCAACCGTGAAGCACGGGGGTGGCAGCATCATGTTGTGCGGGTGCTTTGCTGCAGGAGGGACTGGTGCACTTCACAAAATAGATGGCATCACGAGGAAAGAAAATTATGTGGATATATTGAAGCAACATCTCAAGAGATCAGTCAGGAAGTTAAAGCTTGGTCACAAATGGATCTTCCAAACAGACAATGACCCCAAGCATACTTCCAAAGTTGAATGGCTTAAGGACAACAAAGTCAAGGTATTAAAGTGGCCATCGCAAAGCCCTGACCTCAAATCCTATAGAACATTTGTGGGCAGAACTGAAAAAAGCTTTTGCGAGCAAGGAGGCCTGCAACCTGACTCAGTTACAACAGCTCTGTCAGGAGGAATGGGCCAAAATTCACCCAACTTATTGTGGGAAGCTTGTGAAAGGCTACCCGAAACGTTTGACCCAAGTTAAACCATTTAAAGGCAATGCTACCAAATACTAATTGAGTGTATGTAAACTTCTGACCCACTGGGAATGTGATGAAAGAAATACAAGCTGAAATAAATCACTCTACTATTATTCTGACATTTCACATTCTTAAAATAAAGTGGTGATCCTAACTGACATAAGACAGGGAATTTTTACTAGGACTAAATGTCAGGAATTGTGAAAAACTGAGTTTTAATGTATTTTGCTAAGGTGTATGTAAACTTCCGACTTCAACTGTATATACTTACAACAATAAGAACAACAAAAACAAAATAGCATTAAGTGTGTATACGGACGTTTCACACAGAACTTGTTTGTATTTTATCTATTTGTATTCTAACCCAACACTGTAGCTCTATTACCTCCTACAGTACTAGATCAACTGTATGTTGTGCTATTTCATCGAGGAAACATGAGTGTATGACTCTACCTGAAAATATGGGCGTCCCCCAAACTATTCACAGTTTATGTTTTCACAAACCAGTGTAGGAATGGACTGTTTTTTTTAAGCACAGATACACTTAACCGTTAGGAATGAGTGATGATCTATGAGGGTATTAAAAGATAGAACGCTTAACATTTATTTACACTAATAGAT
The DNA here is from genome assembly GCF_013265735.2 of Oncorhynchus mykiss. Classification (NCBI taxonomy): domain Eukaryota; kingdom Metazoa; phylum Chordata; class Actinopteri; order Salmoniformes; family Salmonidae; genus Oncorhynchus; species Oncorhynchus mykiss. The sequence continues at coordinate 53,590,615 of NC_048577.1, forward strand.
ACTAAAATGTTGAGTATGAAAACACATTCTGTTTGTATTCTTTGGCATTGGTGTTGAATACAGCCAGTCAGTTACCACAGAACAGTGCACAGTAGCTCTCACTGTCCCTCACTCTTCCCTGTGTGTGTGTGTGTGTGTGTGTGTGTGTGTGTGTGTGTGTGTGTGTGTGTGTGTGTGTGTGTGTGTGTGTCTTCCTCTACTAACACAGGCACAAACTGTTCTCGCATGTACACACGCATTCCCAAATGACTCATCTAAAATAACACAAGAGGCATAAGAAGCATATTAAAATAGACATTATACCCTAATGAAAATAAACGCAGGAGCGAGCTGAAATAAACAGTGGGCGCTGTGCTGGGTTAGGTCCGTGAGACTGCAGGGACACACACACAAAGGCCGTGAGACAGTCCAGCAGGCCTCTCCCCTCCAGCGCCATGCTGTTACATCAACATCCAGAGTCCTCTGGTATCATCATGGAACTTGAACTAAAGTGACTGGGCAGCTTTTTAAGGATACTATAGCAACATCTGAAAAATAATAGTATTTTATCCCACCAAAACACTTGAGGGATACATGTCAGTTATAATATCCTCTCGATGGTGAACAACTGGGTCAAAGGTGCAATCTGTAGTTTCCTTTCTGGTTAAAGAAAACTACTTGGCAGGTTGACAGGGTACCTAAATGCATAGCCACGGGAAGTCGTTTGGGGGAGGGGCTGGAAAAACGTTTTGCCCACGCTGCAGACTGATATATCGGTCTGCTAATACAGGACTATTAAAGGCCCAGGGCAGTACTTTTCTGATTTTTCTAAATTATATTTTTTATAATATATATTTTTTCAACAACAAAAAATATTTCAATTTTGCAGGGGGTTCTGCAGCACCCTCAGCACCCTACTTCCCGCAGATATGCCTAAATGGTGTGTGTATGTGTGTGTTTGAGCATGGATTATTTCAGCATTTAGTCTGATGGCCACAGGGGACAAAAAGGTTATGGGATACACCTTTAAAGCACAATGTTATGACCTCGATGACCTCTCTTAGGACTTCTCACCTGAAGGTGTCGATGTCTCTGGGGCCGTCCCAAAGGCTGCTGGTCTCAGTACCACAGGACATCAGGTACAGCTGACGCTTACAGCTGAGCTGCTCTTCTATCAGAGACTGACACACAAACAAACATGCATTCACACATAAACACACACACATTCAATGCTTGCTGAGAGACAAAGCCCATAGTAAATGAAGGAAATTATGAGGTGAAACTAGAGGTTTAAATGTCTATCTAGCTTGCCAGTAAATGAGAGGTGAAACCAGGGGTTTAAATATCTATTTATCTTACCAGTAAATGATGAGGTGAAACCAATGATGTATACAAACTCTGGATTGCTGATGCAATATATTGGCCATTGAGAGGCTTTGAAGCCACTGGTCGGCCATTTTAGCACTACTTTGTAGGAGCAGTCCTCCATAGGAATGAATGGAATTCTACAGTATTTCAATTAAATGTTTCAAGGACAAAATTACATGTATTTAAGAATGTTTAAGTTGTAGTGAGGAAACTAATATTAGTATTCTCTAAAGAAATACTTTAAGGTCCTTTTTTAACTATAATTTTTCCTTTGTATGTTTAGCTCACATGATATAATTTAAAAGTATGCATCAAAGTGTCTGTAATAGAATAAACATGTCAAAAACTAATCTAGACATGAATAATTGCATTTTTATAGCTTCCAAAATATTTTTTTCAAGGGAGGAGGAGTAGCAAGATGGCTGCATGGTAGCTTTATTACACCGGTCCCTGTCAGTCATCCAGGGTTTATAAACATCGCTGGGCGAAACCAGGGGTCTAAATGTATATCTATCTCACCAGTAAATGATAAGGTGAAACCAGTGGTTTAAATGTCTATCTATCTTACCAGGAGGTTCTTCTGTAGATCTGGCAGTCTGTCCTTGGTGCAGTTAACATCTGAGGTGTCAACTATGACCCCTACTCTGGACCCCTTCACCAGCCCAAACACCTGCCACACACACAGGGGAATGGCACAGTTAAACTGTCACTCTGGACACTTTAGGTTGTATAGCAATAGTTATATAGTGTATATGATGATGATGAAGAAGAAGATCTACTATGCCATGCCTTCATACTTCCTTGGTTCAGCCATCTTATTCTGCCATGGTACAGCTCAATGGCCCTGTAGAGTCCAAACAACACGTTCATTATCACAAACAGTGGCAGTCACGGTTGCAGCTGTGTGTGTGTGGGTGACAGCACTTGTTTTGTGTGTGTGTGTGTGTGTGTGCTTGCATGCCCGCGTGGGTGCATGCCAGTGTGTGTATGTGTGCCTGTGTGTGCGTGGCACCACATGCCAGTGTGTGTATGTGTGCCTGTGCGTGCGTGGCACCACATGCCAGTGTGTGTGTGTGTGTGAGTTTGCACGCATGTGTGTGTGTGTGTGTGTGTGTGTGTGTGTGTGTGTGTGTGTGTGTGTATATGTGTGTGTGTGTGTGTGTGTGTGTGTGTGTGTGTGTGTGTGTGTGTGTGTGTGTTAAGAGAGGAGTACTCACTGGTACAGCTGGAAGTCAAAGTGAATGAGTGCTGCAGCAGTGATCTCCAGCTGTCTGCTGAGTCCTCCGTCCTCCTCAGCACTGCCACCAACACAGAGAGGTCAGAGCAGGGGACAAGGGCAACTGCTATTAGGTCATAGTTCATACGTGGCCGTTCAGGCAGCCTTGCTCAGGCAATAACTGCCCAGATGGGATAAGTTGGATGCATAGGGCATTTGTAACATGGAACGAGCTAGGCGTGCTAGGGACCTTGACACGTATTAACAAAGTGTCTCAGTGTAAAAGATCTAGTATCAGGTCCATGCTCTTTTTCATTATGATTTCAGTCAAAACTGATCCTAGATCAGCAGTTCTACTCTGATACTCTTTGTGAATAAGGGCCCAGATATGTAAAGCAGGCCCCTGTCACACACACTTGCCTGATCTTAGTGGTCCCGTGTGAGAGGAGTGTTGATAGGGAGAGGCCGGAGCTGTAGAGACTGTGGGTCAGGAGCCAATCAGAGGAGCTCTTCCACTCCGCAGCCTGACCCTGTGACCTCTGGGTTACAGAGAGGAGCACAGACAGTAAGGTAGAGGACAGTTACACTCTGAGGCTCACAACTACAGATAGGAGCCCAGAAAGTAAGGTAGAGTACAGATATACTTTGAGGCTCAGTACTACAGACATAAAGTAAGCCTTAGTACTATATACTGTATATAGAAACATTTAGAGGGATACAGACTAAGACATAAGGTAGGCCTATTGCACAGACAGCATTACAGACAGACAGGGGCAATACGGACTAAAACACAGATAGCATTACAGACAGACAGGGGCAATACGGACTAAAACACAGACAGCATTACAGACAGACAGGGGCAATACGGACTAAAACACAGACAGCGACGACACAGGCAGTAATACCATGGAGAAAGAACTATAAAGACACAAACAAGATTTACCCCATTACACTGTGGATTCAGCATCTGAATGATTATACATTAGACACAAACAAACTACAAATCAATTCAATTCAATGCTTTCAAGGGAAGTCTAAACACTATTTATCCAGGTTAGTCTCATGGAGATAAAATGTATTTTTCAAGAGAGAACTTGACCAGCTCACCAGTAAGTCTTGTGTTTGGTTGACATGGGTGACCAGTAGACCATCGTCTCTGTGAGGGGCAGACAGAGACACATCTTCCCAGGGAGGGCAGTCATCTCTGAGGGAAGTACTGGCCGCTTCCATCACACCTGTTCACCAATTACACCCAATAAAAACACACTATAACACCCAATAAAAACACACTATAAAACACACTGTATCTCCAACCTTCATTCAGAATGGCAATATTGTGCATCATGCAACCCTTGGTAACAGTGTGCAACCTGCTGCAACACCTTTGGAGTGTGCAACATCCTCATAGGCCGGTGGCTTATTAACATGGATAATTGGGCATCACCTCTGATCTGATGACAGACAACACAATATGACACTTGACTTCTTCTAAAAGAGTTCCTCAAAGGCATCTGTAAGACCTGCCAAAGTACAGTAACTAGCATCCTCTTTGCACACCCAGGCTGCATCACATCTGGCCGTGATTGGGAGTCCCATAGGGCAGCGCACAGTTTGCCCAACGGTGTCCGTTTTTAGCCCGTGTAGGCCATCATTGTAAATAAGAATTTGTTCTTAACTGACTTGCCTAGTTAAATTTAGGTCAAAATAGTGCAGAACAGTTGGAGACATCCAGTGTAGTTAGAAGAGTTTGTAGTGAGACACAGTTCAGACAGAGGCAGTAACCCTGTGAGCTCTGTGGCCACCGGGGAATAACAAAACAGCAGCACAGCACTGTCACAGACTGACTGGGGCTTCAGTGTAATCAATACCCATTGATTCTGTTCATGAAGGATCTTAGCCATGCAGCCATCTGTCAGACACCTGTCCACCAGAGGGGGTGGGAGGAGCTATAAAAGGATGGGCTCATTGTAATGACTGGAATGGAACAAATGGACCGGAAGAAGAAATACGGTTTCCATGTGTTCGATACTGTTCCATTAACTCCATTCCTGTTATTACAATGAGCCCATCCTCCTATAGCTCAGCCAACCAGCCTCCTCTGCTATGCACAGACTCCCAGGAGAGGATAAGAAGGGAGGGAGGGTAGGGCCTTCAGATATCTATCACCTGAAGCATGCACACAACATACAAATACATGCACTAGACGCTTTGCATACCAGCCAATAGTGCTGAGCGATTAACCATTTTTTAAAAACGTTTTTTAAACAACTAATTGACCGACATAAATTATTTGAATTCAATTTTGTTATTTTTTTCTGTGAGCTCAATGAGTTTTTCCAGAGATAAATCAAATCCAGGCTGAACTGTGCGATGTAGTAGTAGTTTCCAACAGGCCAATATTCCAAATAGTTTAACCCATAAAATGTGGTAATTAACTACAATGCCTTATTTACATCGAAGAACTACTAAAATAGAGATTTTGCCAGACAGCATAGGAAGCAGCTCTATAGAGATGATGATGACTTGGAATGAAATACTGAAGTCATTAAGTAAAACAAACGTAATATACACAAAAACTGAAATATTTTATTAAAGTTGAATAAATGATGGTTAATAAGTAATAAGCAGTAATAGCCAGTCACTACCATCATGGAACTTTTATTAATTGTTTTATTCTGTTTTGTTACAGCATTCAACCCACATAATGCAAAATGCATTTAACGTTGAAAAAAAAAATCTAAACCGAAATCAAAACAGTGATTATTTTTTAGTAATCGAACCGAAACAGAACTGACCTCAAATAACACTAATCATAAAGCACTAACCCCTGAGCAGTCCTTGCCGATTTTCTGCGCATGCTTCGGGTGATATAAATCTCAAGGTACTAGCAGCGCTTTGAAAAATGTATGTATACCGAACAAAAATATAAACGCAACATGTAAAGTGTTGGTCCCATGTTCCATGAGCTGAAATTAAAAGATCCCAAAAATAGTCCAAATGCACAAAAAGCTTATTTCTCTAAAATGTTGTGCATAAATTTGTTTACATCCCTGTTAGTGAGCAATTCTTCTTTGCCAAGATAATCCATCCACCTGACAGATGTGGCCTATCAAGAAGCTGATTAAACAGTTGACAGTGCATGACAGAGCAAAAACCAAGCCATGAGGTCGAAGGAATTGTCATAGAGCTCTGAATACGGATTGTGTCGCGGCACAGATCCGGGAAGGGTACCAAAACATGTCTGGAGCATTGAAGGTCCCCAAGAACACAGTGGCCTCCATCATTCTTAAATGGAAAAAGTTTGGAAGCACCAAGACTCTTTCTAGAGCTGGTTGCCTGGCCAAACTGAGCAATCGGGAGAGAAGGGCCTTGGTCAGGGAGGTGACCAAGGACCTGATGGTCACTCTGAAAGAGCTCCAGAGTTGCTCTGTGGAGATGGGAGAACCTTCCAGAAGGACAACCATCTCTACAGCACTTCACCAATCAGGCGTGTATGGTAGAGTGGCCCGACAGAAGCCACTCCTCAGTAAACAGCCTGCTTGGAGTTTGCCAAAAATACATTTTTGATTTGTCATTATTGGGTATTGTGTGTAGATTGATGAAGGGGAAAAAATATTATTTTAGAATAAGGCTGTAAGTAACAAAATGTGGAAAAAGTTAAGGGGTCTGAATACTTCCAGAGTGCACTGTATTTTGGGGGGTATATTGTCTCACATTCCTACCGCCAAAAACGACCAACTGCAAAAGACAACCGTTAAAATGTAACGTTATTAAACATTCTGGCTTGTAGATGTGAGCGGAAACTTTGGTGTAAATTCTCATTTATGCCCAACTTCGGGTTTCCAGGCAAATCCTTATCATATTCCCAGGATGGCCCTTTTTTAACCACATTGGTTTAAGGCATCATATTCTTAGACTACTCCTTATTTCAAGAAAAATACTATAGAGTTTTTGAAAACATGCGATTAAATTAGATCCTATCTGAATTAGATAGGATGCAGCAGAGTTTCAGAATCTTGTCATTTGTAAATTGCTACAATTTCACCGGCGCGTTCTACCTTTGCTTGCAGGGTCGACCGGTGGACAATCAGAGCGTCTTTCTCAAGACATTCTGAAGACTCAAAACATGGATGTGTCCGAATGGTGCCTCGCGCCAGTTTATGCAATAATCGGTTTTGTCTCAAAGCTTGCTAAATCGTATATAAAGTTGTACAGATATATTGAGGGTGCTTCGATGAGAGTTTTCGTGTGGAAAGTCGAGGCTGAGACAGTCGTAACCTACCCTCTTCAATGTTTCTAATCTCCAAGGTGACCGACAATTTCCGATCTGTGCGCGTGAGTGCGCATTTTTGAAAGAGAGCGCATAAAGACGTAGAGGCAGGTAAAGGCATGGAACATAAAATACCTGTAACTGTATTGAAAAGAAAATGTTATATAGATTTAACATCTGAATCAAAAACGTTAATATTTTACCTGTAGGGTAGGCCTAGGCAGGCCTAATAACACTGTTCTCAGCCTGGTCTCATAGACTAGACGTAAAATAGTAAATATCAATCCGGGACACCAACATTAGTATGATATGTTACGTTTAGTAGTGTTGATAAGAGAAATGGTTACTTAAGGCAAAAACAAAAGTAGGATGGTTAGTCAGGGTGGGTGTATTACGCAAACCTCTAACAACCCAAAGATTGCAAGTTCGAATCTCATCAGGAGAACTTTAGCATTTTAGGTATTTGGCAACTTTTCAACTTCTTGCTACTTTTTGCTTCTTTGTAACTACTTAGCATGTTAGCTAACCCTTCCTCTAACCTGAACCTTTTTAGCTAAACCTAACCTTAATTAACCCTTTAACCTAACTCCTAAACTTAACCCTAACCCCCAGCCCTAGATAACATTAGCCAGCTAGCTAACGTTAGCACCTAGCTAGAAATTGTAACATATCATACGTTTAGCATGTTTAGCATATTGTACATTTTGGAAAATTTGTAACATATAACACGAATTGTAATTCATAACATATCATACGAAATGGGTGATGGACACCCGCAAATTAATACATACCATACGAAACGTAACATATCATAGAATGGGGTGTCTCCACGTACAGAATAATATGAAAGACTCAGAGACCAGGTTGCTGTTCTTGGCAGGCATGATGTATTCTGTTTGGCTTCCACTAAAAGTGTAGGCCCAAAGAGGATTCATATAGCCTACGTTTTCCCATCCCCTCTGGTAGGCCTATTGCAATTTTTCCATAAAGTCCATAACCCTGCCATTGTGAACAATTATTGCATTAAATATAATATACTCTTATTTCCACAAGGTGCTTGCTATGCATTGTATCAATGCACTCTAAAAAGAAAAGGTTCCTTGGGTATCCTTTAGGGCTTCTTCAAATCGAAACAATGGGGGAACCCCTATAAATTCTTTGAAGAACCCTTTAAAAGGGTTCTTATTATCAATAATACACATAACTATAACACAATATTTTAGTTGTCTGTGTTTATTATGATTTTAGTGGCAAAGCAGCATAAAGAAATCTAAATATGAGGTAAACTCCCAGCAGAGCCCCAAGTCCAATGGGTATATCCTCTGGCCTGTTGATGTTAATGTGTTGATGTTCTCTGTATCCATAGCCAGAATGATTTAGCAGTGCATGGTGATTGAACAGGTTTCCTGTTATTTTCATCAGAGGTGTGGGGAGGGTGAAGTCTGTGAATCCCAAAAATAGTAATTATACAGATATTTAACAAAACATGCACACAACAGTATTCATACCTTGGTTTTTGTGTTAAATGTGAATGAATAAAACTGTTTTGATGATGGTTTTCATACACATACCTTGTCCGTATTGTAGAGGAGGCCTATTGGATTTTCATTGAAGAGGTAAGGGAAGGGGATGGTACAGGTGATTTGCATAACATACCAATTGACATACCTTTGTATGCCTCCTTGTCTGTATACCGACACAGACACAAAAGTGAGCAGGTCAGTCATCTGCACCCAATACAGCTAGCCTTGAACATATTATAGCCTTCAACATATTATAGCCTTCAACATATTATAGCCTTCAACATATTATAGCCTTCAACATATTATAGCCTTCAACATATTATAGCCTTCAACATATTATAGCCTTCAACATATTATAGCCTAAAAATTCTTACCTCTTTGTTGATTGAAATCCATTGAATTGTGTCCATTTTCTGTTTTAGAAAGATTTTCACAAATATGAAAAGAGAGATGGTATCATTACAAAACAATATCCATTTAGATCATATAAGGGACCAACCTTAAATTGAGGATATCTTTACATTTCTCAGTTAAGTGCCTGCACCTGCTGTCCTTTCAAATTCAAATTGTCACGTTCTGACCTTTATTTCCTTTGTTTTGTCTTTATTTAGTATGGTCAGGGCGTGAGTTGGGGTTGGCAGTCTATGTTTATGTTTCTATGTTTTTTATATTTCTCTGTTTGGCCTGATATGGTTCTCAATCAGAGGCAGCTGTTTATCGTTGTCCCTGATTGAGAACCATATTTAGGTAGCCTGGGTTTCAATGTTGGTTTGTGGGTGTTTGTTTCTGTGTGAGTGTTTGTCGCCACACGGTACTGTTTCGGTTTGGTTATTTCACGTATTTGTTTATTGTTTTTGTATTTCATAGTGTTCAGTGCTTTTCTTATTAAAATCGTGATGAACACTTACCACGCCACATCTTGGTCCGATCCTTACTCCTCTTCAGACGAAGAGGAGAAAATCTGCCGTTACACAAATCCTGTTTCAGTTGGGCAGTTAGGTTCCTGCAAGAACCCCCACCAACTAAGGAGGTTCCTCAATGAACCCCACCTCCTATGGGGTTTTAGGAATAACCTTTTGGGGGCAATTTTCAGTGCCATGAACACTAAGGTTCTTCAAAGAACTTTGAGGATCTTAGAAGAACCCTTGTTGAACCCCTAATTTTTAGAGTGTAGGCTACAGCTTCCTGCCAAATTCACTACAATGACCTCCCTCCTCACTGCTGCTTGGAGAAGGAGAGACTGCTGCAGCCTAGCTGGTATTATCTGCTCAGGTGAACTAAATCGAGTTGGAAGGCCATCAAATGAGCAGATGGGCACCACGTTTCCATCTAAGTGCACTTGGCAGCACTGACACAGTAATCTATCACAGTCAACAAACGTGAAAGCCATAACGCATAAAGCATGCATTTAGCAAGAAAAAACATTGTTGCATTCCTTCGAAAATCAAATGTTTCCATACGTATAATAATTTCTGTGAGATCATGTTCCTACACTTACCACCCACGTAACATATGCCCCTACACATCACTTACCACCCACGTAACATATGCCCCTATACATCACTTACCACCCACGTAACATATGCCCCTACACATCACTTACCACCCACGTAACATATGCCCCTATACATCACTTACCACCCACGTAACATATGCCCCTATACATCACTTACCACCCACGTAACATATGCCCCTATACATCACTTACCACCCACGTAACATATGCCCCTACACATCACTTACCACCCACGTAACATATGCCCCTATACATCACTTACCACCCACGTAACATATGCCCCTACACATCACTTACCACCCACGTAACATATGCCCCTATACATCACTTACCACCCACGTAACATATGCCCCTATACATCACTTACCACCCACGTAACATATGCCCCTATACATCACTTACCACCCACGTAACATATGCCCCTATACATCAGCACCTGTCAGTGTCTAGGCTAGAACATCTACAGAGATGACATCAACACCTGTCAGTGTCTAGGCTATAACATTTACAGAGATGACATCAACACCTGTCAGTGTCTAAGCTATAACATCTACAGAGATGACATCAACACCTGTCAGTGTCAAGGCTATGACATCTACAGAGATGACATCAACACCTGTCAGTGTCAAGGCTATGACATCTACAGAGATGATATCAGCACCTGTCAGTGTGTAGACTACAACACCTACAGAGATGACATCAACACCTGTCAGTGTGTGACTACAACACCTACAGAGATGATATCAGCACCTGTCAGTGTGTGACTACAACTCATACAGAGATGATATCAACACCTGTCAGTGTGTGACTACAACACCTACAGAGATGATATCAACACCTGTCAGTGTCTAGGCTATAACATCTACAGAGATGATGTCAACACCTGTCAGTGTCTAGGCTATAACATCCACAGAGATTATATCAATACCTGTCAGTGTCTAGGCTATAACATCTACAGAGATGACATCAACACCTGTCAGTGTCTAGGCTACAACATCTACAGGGATGACATCAACACCTGTCAGTGTCTAGTCTATAACATCTACAGAGATGATATCAACACCTGTCAGTGTCAAGGCTATAACATCTACAGAGATGATATCAACACCTGTCAGTGTCTAGGCTATAACATCTACAGAGATGATATCAACACCTATCAGTGTCTAGGCTATAACACCTACAGAGATGATATCAGCACCTGTCAGTGTGTAGGCTACAACACCTAAAGAGTAGTATGGAGCAATTAAGCACTAATATATGTCATTTAGCAGACACTTTTATCCAAAGCAACTTAGTCATGCGTACATACATTTTACAGGCAGGCCACAGCAGGAATCAAACCCACAGCCCTTGGTGTTGCAAGCACCATGCTCTACCAACTGAGCTACACAGGACCACGGGAAAAGAAAGGGAATACCTAGGCAGTTATACAACTGAATGTGTTCAACTGAAACGTGTCTTCCACATTTAACCCAACCCCTCTTAATCAGAGAGGTGCGGAGGGCTGCCTTAATCTACATCTTCAGCGTCCAGGAAACAGTGGGTTAACTGCCTTGCTCAGGGGCAGAATGACAGAATTTTACCTTGTCAGCTCGGGGATTTGATCCAGCAACCTTTTCGGTTGCTGGCCCACCGCTCCTGCCCGCCAGTCTATGCATGTATCAATGTACCTACATTCATTAAACTCTATCTAAATATATAATGTCATATTAATGATGTGCTTAGGCTATAAATGTGTTAGGAATAATGTAAAAATGTTACCTTTATGAAGACAAATGTAGAGTATGCAGGAATTAAAACAGTCAGTTCATGAAATCCTTAAGCAGTGGATTTTATTTTGGTACATTTGCTCAATAACATAAGTACAGGTGATAAAAAGGGGTTCCTTGTTCATAAACCACAAATCAACAGAAGAATACAAATAAAAACACATTCTGAAAAGTTCAAATCCCCAAATATATGAACAATTATAACCTGTGATATTTCCCAGACATACACCACAAAAACATACATTGGTGATTATTACAATAATCCTCCAGCATTTCCGGCAGAGAAATACCAAATAATGTTCAAAATCGACATCGACTTGAGTGTGCTTCATCGCTAAAGACTCTTCATTTTACTCCCATTGAGGAGTCAGTTGTTTGTACAGTGAACATCTCTCTCCTTGATAACCTTAATGTGGTCTGATAATCTATACAGACAAGATGTAGGTTGCTTCCATCATCAAAGCAATGTACCATTTTGACTGATATAGGCCTATAGGGTGTGTGTGTGTGTGTGTGTGTGTGTGTGTGTGTGTGTGTGTGTGTGTTGGTATAAGTAAAGACAACAGAAAATATTTAGGGACTGTGTACTTGATATGGCCCTATGAACATTTCATCAGTAGAATGAATCATCATTCATCAAGTCAGCTATTCTTCCACAGTTCTCTTAGCTCTCTATAAATTATACAGATGTATAATAATAATTTGATGGGTGCCTATATTTGTCCTATTTCACACCAATACAAGTGTGTATTAATACGCATGTCTGAGTGGGGTCACGGCCAGATTTTGAAAATAGATCCAAAACATGTTCTTGATGATTAGGTATCCTAATATGATCACAGGTTGTGCTCCTACTTAAAATGTAACATTATGTGGAGAAAAATAGGCTTTATAGTCATCAGTATGAAAAAGGACCCATCATTATTATGTCTGCATGGTGTTGCTTCAGGCCAATCTGATTGCAGGGTTTCAATTTGATTACGTTCTGAGCTCTCAATTAATCAAGCTTAATTAATTGAGCTCTTAATTGCGATTGAGTGGTCAATTTAAGATTAGCTCTTTGTTTTAATTCATCACCACACGACCGTGATGCTTTTAGTCAAGTTCGCAACTGATTCATCTTAATTAACGTTAACTACAAACAAATATTCTTAATTGATAACTAATTTGCATTCGAGAATGGTCTCAAACACTCTATACATTTCTCCCTCGGTTTTAATCATATAAAACTGTGTTAAAATGGTTTCAGCGTGACTATAGATCTCCTCTTCAAACTGTTTTTACCAATGACTCATTCCAAGCACGAGAATGTGGCAAACATAGAAATATCATTCCTAGAAGAGAAAATGGCATTCTATTTTTATGGTGGCAAATGGATGGATTGGTTAGTCACAGACGAGCTGAGGGACCAGAGAGAGCCTCTGACCGTTTGAATCCAGCCAGCACACCCACACTGCTCTCAGATCTGTCAGGGCTCATCAACCAGGGCTCATCAGCCAGGGCCCTGAGGGAAGCCCATGTAATTCTAGGCTGGGAGACTCATCCTAAAACCTCATAACCTGTCACTCAAACATACACACACACCCACACATAGACATACATAAGGTACCCACACATGCGCAGATGCATGCATGTGCACACACATACACTATGGCTCTGTGAAGGCTTTCAGCTGTCATTTAGCTCGAGCTACTGAGATAAACAACAACATTGCTAACAGAGCAGAGTAGAACACAAAGAGAGGGGAAGAACCTCAGATGGTGAGGGAATGGGTGGAAAGAGTGTGTGCTCAGACAGAGCAGGTAAACAGATTAGACACGTAGTGTATGTAGATGAGTCACCATTGAGGAGGAAGAGATGTGGCTGCTGTTCTCTATGCATGTAAAGCTGTTCTGCAACAAATTCATGGTCTAGTCTGAAGGCAACCATATCAGATCACTCCATGACAGAATCAGGGTCTGGAATTTTTTGGGAATCACGTGATGTCACCTGGAAAACCTTTGAACCTAAGTTATATACTAGGCTATACACTCTTAGAAAAAAAGGTGCTATCTAGAACCTAAAAGGATTCTTCGGCTGTTCCCATAGAAGAACCTTTTGAAAAAACATTTTTGGTTCCAGGTAGAACCCATTATGTCACCTTTTGGGTTTCATGTAGAACCCTTTCCACAGAACCCAAAAAGGTTCAACCTGGAACCACAAAAGGGTTATCTTATGTTGACAGACAAAGAACCCTTTTTGCTAAGAGTGTAGACTAGGTCCAGAGTTGTTACTGGTCAGGTCACATGGCCAGGAAAAGCTTACTGTCTCTGGTTGACTGAACTTAATCCTTAAGAGTCTAAGCCCATATTTAACCTTTTTTGGGGCGCACTAAACTTTTACCTGGTACCGGGCTACCCATCAGATGCGTCTTGTGAGGGTCATAGAGTAAATCAGCCGACATGTTTATGAGATTCTCACCTTTCCGTGTTCGTGAGAGTCTCACCTTTCCATAGAGGGGTCATGTTAGTGTGTAGCCAAAACTGTTTGGACGCTACAGACAGAAGTTAGCAGATCGGCTGTAATGACTTCTGACGAGTCCCGTGACAATTTTGGGGATCGTAGAGAACACAAAACGGAGAACACCATCGTGAAAGTCTCATCTTTCCATAGAGTGGTCATATAGAGCACCACAGTATGAGTCATAATACCCATAAAACCTAGCAGTCAAACAAGGAAATGGTTGTAATTGTTTATCCACCATTCATTTTTCCCCATAGGAAATTTTATAAACACTTAAAATAAGGGATGTTTTGTAGTCTTGTATGGTGTCTACTTTGATGCTAATTAGCATGTTCGAATCTGAGAGTAAATATATTGATAAAAGTCACCTTGTCCGAGAGAGATTTACACTGTTATCAAAACGTCACGCCAGGGTAAGCCTACACCAAACCCAGCCCTTCTTTTAAGTGTTTCTAACATTCCCTATAGGAAAAATAAATGTTGGAAAAATGATTGGAACCATTTCCTTGTTTGACCGCTAGGTTTTATGGGAATTATGACACCTCCACTGTGGGGCTCTGTCTGACAAACACTGCTGTAGCTCGGCCAACTTCCACCGCAAATGCTCCATTTTAAACAGACAGATTTTGATGGGGATTTGTTTATTATGCTAATTACATTTCCACAGGGGCACGGACATAGACTCTAGGGGGTCAATCTAGCTGGTAAATTAATTTGAATGGCAAAATTGCAGACTTCACCTAATACCCAAACAAGAACCAGCTCTCTTTAGCCAAACAACCAGATTTGGGACATTCCTCATTATAAAATGGCCCAAATGGCACGCTATTCACTATATACCAATAGATCAGGGAAGAAGGTGCCATTTGATAGGGAATAGGGTGCCATTTGATAAGGAATAGGTTGCCACTTGGGATGCAACCTAAATGTTTTGCTCTGGTGTGAAGTTTGCTCCATCTGTTGTTATCCAAGGGGAGTGAATCAGGTGTTACTAAAGACACTTTCATGGTTTAACTTCATTTTAAAATACTCATTTCTTTCTCTCAGAACATAACAGGTGCAAACTTTGCACTGGTGGAAGTGATTGGTAAATGTGGCCCTTTATTTCATTTGTTTATTTGTATTATTTGATAGTATGGATCACATGACAGGCATTGATTAGTTTCAAGATGGTTGACAGACAAGATGCTGTAATGAGATGGAAGAGGAGCCTTGACTCTTACACCTGTAGAGCTCATGTCTTTATTTGCATAGTTGGTGCCTTTTATTCTATACAGTCAGATGATGTTAGTAGTGACTAGTGTCTTGCTAATAACTTACCCAAACAGTGAATGTGCACTTCCATATAATTAGATGATCATTTTGCTGTGGATACATCATTCCTTTTTGTACAGTAAATCATTAGTGTTTGTAAATGATGGAAGGAACATTTTAATCAGTTGTATTATGTAAATCGTTGTCCATTCTTGGCTGGACACTGAGCACACAGACTTCTGAACAAAATCCACATTTAACAGAAACATGAATGCAGTATGAACACGAATGAAAAGTCACTCATAGGTTTGACTGTAAAACTTAACTGGAGATGAAGTCAATTCAAAGGTGAATATGACAAACACTGTTAAAGTCTTGAAAAAGAACCAACTTGAATCAATAGTCACGTGGTTGGGAAGGTACTGTACGTTTTGTTCTTCACTAACTCCACTGGTGCTCATTTCCAGAGGAACAATAAACACTTTGCAGGCTGACTGAAAACATATAGCCCTTCAACTGAGATGCACCTTGGTTGCCTCTGTCTTCTACATAGGTTTGTGTTGACAAAAGTGCAATGTCTTAAAACGCTCACATGGGAAGGCCATTTGGAGATGGCACATTCTTCTACAGATTATTCCAGAAGAAACTGAAAAATATATAACTGACCACCCTCCCCCTCCACAAACAAATTAAACAATTTTTGTGGTAAAATAAATAAATAATAAATAGGTCCTCTGGATTATTTTATACGTTTTACATAACCTCCCTGTTTCAAAAGTTTTCTCCTACTGAACATCGCCCTGGTTTTTGTCATTGCCTTTTATCAGAGACCGGTGTGATTGGCTACTACTTACCAGTCAAAGACACTAGTTGATAAATGACAAACCAGGCAACACATAAACCAGCTGACAAGGTGGCCCTCGAGGCCTGGAGCTGAACACTAACATGTTGAAACAGACTAAACATTATACAGTATGTAGAGTGATTGTGTCAGACTCAAACACAGCCGTCCTTTTTTCTCTTTTTATTCAGTGAAAGATAAATCATTTGCGTTGATCACAAGCTTTATGCCTAGCCGCCTGATCAAGACAATACCATTTCTAGGGAACTCATCGCCATGGTTTGGAAAACACAATAGTAGTAGTTTGAATAAGAAAAAAATATGAGGTAAGAAGTTATTTTTTTATACATTTGTGGTGCCTCTTCTGCTATTAGCTATACCCTTGAATGCACAGTGCTTCCTAAAACAGAAATTCTGATCATGGCACAACAACAAATCAAACTAGGAACCAGAAAGGACTTCTTCATTATCCATATTATACAGACCAACATAAAGAAAAGCTGAGCAGGAATGGAAATGGACAACAAATACTTCACCATGACTTGGAGATTGAGCCCGAAACACGTGTGTGTGTTTGCGTGCGAGTCTTTTGTGCATCTGTTAGTGTGTGTGTGTGTGTGTGTTTCACAGGCATCGGGCACAGCACAGTAGTGAGGCACAGCCCCACACAACGACCTGACCTGCAGTCCCTGATGCCTTTTATTACTATTTTACAAAGCAAAACAAAACATCCCTCCTGCCTGATCCCATCCATGTTTCATAATAATCCAGCTGCTCTCAGTCTTCATTCCCTTTTTCCTTTCCTGTAGAGCAGCTGGTAGGTGCTTGACTTACTGTGTGGTGCCTGGTTAATTAGGGAACCTTGGTCGTCAGGGCCTGGGGTCCTACCCTCCCCTCTCTGGAACGGCGCACCTGTCTAAATCCCATGGATTATATGGGTCATGGTGCTGGGGTTAAGGTTAGGGTGAAGATGGAAAGGCCAATGTAGCAGTCCACCCTCCCTCTTCCAAAGGGGACTTGCTCATACCCAGCAAGCTAGGATGTCATCTCAACCAACCTTGCCCCTCTACTCCAAATAACCCCATCCCTAGTTACTGCCTAACCATGGCTGAAGTGACTCTTGTCCCAGACCACACATGGGGAGGCAGAGAGACAATGACCCCAGCAGCAGCCTAGACCTTTACAGCTCCTCCAGAGGTTCGTTGGCCCAAACTTCACCTCAGTGAAAAAGGGGGAGAGGAGAAAGCAACAACCCCAAAAAACACTAAATGGAAGAAACTAAAACAACTGAAATAGTGTAAGAAGCCAAAAATAGCAACAGGAACAGTTGAGATGACAACGGTTTGTTTTCTCGCTGGGCAGGAAGGGTGAAGTGGACATCCTCCGAAAGGTGTGACGCCATAGTTACTTTCGCCGTGGCAACGGCAGGGGGTTTGGGGAAAGTACAGCGGTCATTCCAACCCCCCCCCACTCCTCTTCACCCCCCCATGGAGTGGACGTGTGCCTCCCACATCGCTCTCCAAAGTGCAACAACAACAATGTAAAAATAACATGTTTTAAATAAGCAAAGGCAGAGAGGGAAAAAAAAGCCTGAGTCAGTTCGACAGCGTCCATATTCGTCCATGTCTATTCATCTCAGTTAGTTTGTTATTCCGCGTTAACCGCCCCAGCTGCATATCGTCACACCGTCCGTCAGAGACATCCCATCCCTGCTTTCTGGCCAGTGTTTTTCTTTTTAGTCGTCCATTTTTCTTTTCCTCCATTTTATTGATCTCCTTGGTATGTTTCTCCTCGGCCCCAGCTTAAAGTCCAGGTGGCAGAGTGGTAGCTGCAGTCAGCCGGGCAGGCACACCTTGCCTGCGAACAGCAGTCCCACTATGGTGAAGAAGATGGAGAGGACAAAGAGGACGTAGGAGGAGCCCACCACCGTGTTGTTGGGCAGCTTGTATGGCTGGCCACCCACCTCGTTGATGTAGAAGCCGATGGGGAAGATGAGCGCCGCCATACAGAACAGGATCACTGAGGGGGAGAGAGAGAGAGATAATGTTAGACATGTTGGAATTGTTTACTATTTCCTGTGGTGTTTGCTACACTGGAGACAGCTCCGCTTTCAATTAGGATGAAACCTGGGATGGACTGGATGCTTGTCAACCAAATCTCCCTCCTCCTCCCTCTATAATAAAGATTGACTTGATTTGTTAATTGATGAATTTAATGACTGAATCATCACTCGTCCTCAGTAGGCCTACATACTACCTATCGCACAAGGTCACACACACACTACAGAACCAAAACACTCATCCAAGGCCCCAGACACCATCACGCCTCAACCCTTTTACATAAATAGACCTTAGCTGTGAAGGAGACACACTCCAGTCTCACCACCGTGAATGTACCAAGGCCACGAACACACAACCAGACCATGCAGGCTTTTACAAGAGCTCCAAAAACAACAGGCAGACGGGACGCTCTTCGGCATAGGATAATGGGGCCTTTCAGTGGGCTTCCAAGCAGATCAATGATCAGAGGGAGAGAGAGATGGAGGAATGGAGAGAGGAGAGAGATAAAGTGTGTGTGTGTGTGGACGTGTTTAACTATACTACTGGGGACCAGAAGTCCCCACAAGAATAGTAATCCCAAGAAAAAACTGAACAACTGCAGAGAGTCGCCACAAGGTAAAATTCTAATTTCTAGGGGGTTTAGGGTTAAGGTTAGAATTAGTGTTAGGGAAAATAGGACTTTGAATGGGACTGAATTGTGTGTCCTCACAAGGTTAGTTACACAAGACTGTGTGTGTGTGAGAGAGAGAGAGTAGGAGAGAGAGAGAGAGGAGGAGAGAGAGAGGAGGAGAGAGAGAGTAGGAGAGAGAGAGGAGGAGAGAGAGAGTAGAAGAGAGAGAGTAGGAGAGAGAAAAGTGAGTTGGCGTTGTAACAAACTGAGGTAATTTTATAATCCACTCAGCTAGAGGGAGCAGAGACCAGGGAGCATCTCTCTCTCTTCAGACAGTCAGGGCAGCGGGTAGAGAGGGACTCAGGACCAGATCAAGAGACACAAACACCAACTGAACACCCACACATGTACGCACAACACAGATTCTGTGGGCTTTGAGTGAATCTGTCCATCTGAAGCAGTGTTACTAATCTGAAACGGCAAAGCCAAGGACTTACACATACTCTTTAAAAGATTACTTTAAAAGCTAATTCGATATACTGTAACTTAATCACTTAGGGCTAACGCTTATTCAGTGGACATGCGGTGTTCTGCAGTGAAATAAACTCTATGGTAGAGTATCCGAGTTCTCTCCCTATCAGCAGCAATAGAAGGGCCACTCCATCACAAACACTGTCACATCATGACGGGCCGTTTGAGACATACCAGGAGCTATAGGAGAGAGACTGCAGACATGTTCCCCAGGCATTCTACTCTGTGTCGAAAAAAGCAACAAATATCATTAGATAAAAAACCAACAAGTAAAAATAATTAAATATATAAAGAACCAGTCAAAAGTTTGGACACACCTACTCATTCAAGGGTTTTTCTTTATTTTTTTACTATTTTCTACATTGTAGACTAATAGTGAAGACATCAAATCTGTGAAATAACACATATGGAATCATGTAGTAACCAAAAAAGTGTTAATGAAATAAAAATATTTAAGATTGCCACGTTGTATAAATGATTGGAGACAGGCGCAGGAATACGTAATAGGGGGTTTTAATACTCCACCCCAAAATACAATGCCATGAAAGGCACGGGGAAGAAGCCCAAATCAAAACACGTATACAAAAACACAGGGATGGAACAAAAGAGTGAGGTTAAACCTCTAATAAATACACAGGACGAGACCCGTAATAACAAGTGCACAATACACGCAGCACGAAAGTCGAAACAACAAAGCACAGGTACTCACAAGACCGACGGACATGGGAACAGTAACCGACCAAGACAATGGTGAACAGAGGGCACACATATTCAATTACTAATCAGGGGGAATGGGAACCAGGTGTCCATAATGAGACAGTTTAGTGACGCCTAGAGGACGGTGACGTAGACTTCCGGAACTGGTGCACGGAATGAGCAGCAGTCCTGGGGGGGGATCTGTGACAAAGATTTTAGATTCTTCGAAGTTGCCTCCCTTTGCCTTGATGACAGCTTTGCACACTTTTGCATTCTCTCAACCAGCTTCACCTGGAATGCTTTTCCAACAGTCTTGAAGGAGTTCCCACATATGTTGGCTGCTTTTCCTTCACTTTGTCAAAC
This sequence comes from Oncorhynchus mykiss, assembly GCF_013265735.2. Classification (NCBI taxonomy): domain Eukaryota; kingdom Metazoa; phylum Chordata; class Actinopteri; order Salmoniformes; family Salmonidae; genus Oncorhynchus; species Oncorhynchus mykiss. The sequence continues at coordinate 53,611,113 of NC_048577.1, forward strand.
TAATCCCAAACCATCTCAATTGGGTTGAGGTCGGGTGATTGTGGAGGCCAGGTCTTCTGATGCAGCACTCCGTCACTCTCCTTAATGGTTAAATAGCCCTTACACACCCTGGAGGTGTGTTGGGTCATTGTACTGTTAAAAACAAATGATAGTCCCACTAAGCGCAAACCAGATGGGATGATATATCGTTGTAGAATGCTGTGGTAGCCATGCTGCTTAAGTGTACCTCAAATTCTAAATAAATCACTGACTGTGTCACCAGCAAAGCACCCCCACACCATCACACCTCCTCCATGCTTCACGGTGGGAGCCACACAAAGACACAGTGATTGGAACCAAAAATCTCAAATGTGGACTCATCAGACCAAAAGACAGATTTCCACCGGTCTAATGTCCATTGCTCGTGTTTCTTCTTCTTATTGGTGTCCATTAGTAATGGTTTCTTTGCAGCAATTCGACAATGAAGACCTGATTCACTCAGTCTCCTCTGAACATGGATGTTGAGATGTGTCTGTTACTTGAACTCTGTGAAGCATTTATTTGGGCTGCAATCTGAGGTGCAGTTAAATCTAACGAACGTATCCTCTGCAACAGAGGTAACTCCTTTCCTGTGGTGGTCCTCATCAGTTTCATCATAGCGCTTGATGGTTTTTGCGACTGCACTTGAAGAAACTTTCAAAGTTCTTTAAATTTCCCTGATTGACTGACCTTCAAGTTTCTCTTTGGTTATTTGAGCTGTTCTTGCCATAATATGGACTTGGTCTTTTACCAAATAGGGCTCTCTGTGTACCATCCCTACCTTGTCACAACACAATGGATTGGCTCAAACGCATTAAGAAAGAAAGAAATTCCACCAATGAACTTTTTAGAAGGCACACCTGTTAATTGAAATGCATTCCAGGTGACTACTTCATGAAGCTGGTTGAGAGAATGCCAAGAGTGTGCAAAGCTGTCATCAAGGCAAAGGGTGGCTACTTTGAAGAATCTCAAATAAAATATATTTACATTTGTTTAACACTTTTTGGGTTACTACATGATTCCATATGCGTTATTTCATAGTTTTGATGTCTTCGCTATTATTCTATAATGTAGAAATTCTGAAAAATTCTGTAATGAGTAGGTGTGTCCAAACTTTTGCCACCTTTTTCTCCCCAATTTCGTGATTACGATCTTGTCTCATCGCTGCAACTCCCCAACGGGCTCGGGAGAGTCATGCGTCCTTCTAAACATGACCCGCCAAACTGCGCTCCTTAACACCCGCTCGCTTAACCAATGTTTCGGAGGAAACACCGTTCGACTGACGAAGTCAGCCTGCAGGCGCCCGGCCCGCCACAAGAAGTCGCTAGAGCGCGATGAGCCAAGTAAAGCCCCCCTGGCCAAACCCTCCCCTAACCTGGACGACGCTGGGCCAATTGTGTCCCTATGGGACTCCCAGTCACAGCCGGTTGTGACACAGCCTGGGAATCGAACCAAAGGCTGTAGTGACACCGCAAAACACTGCGATGCAGTGCATTAGACCGCTGCGCCACTCGGGATGCCATAAATATATATTTCTGAAGAGACAAGCACTTGGCGTCCACTTCAAGACACCAATTAGTGTCTTAGACTTCCTGCTGAGAGAAGTGATATAACAGTGTAATAAGTCACTGCTCTGGCACCCCACAAAGTGGAGTGACACACCAGTCCTGATGGGGCACAATACGGTGTGTGTGTTCAGTGTGTATGTGTAAGCAGTGACTGGGCACAGGGACAAGGTCAGGAGTAAAATCATTAGGGTAGTTATCGGTCTTAATCCAAGTGATTAGCCTCTTGGTAGGACCAGTTAATTAAAAAAGTCATTGTTAATTAGCATCATGAAACTCCTCATGTTTGGTTTTATTTTGCGGCAGCCTCCCCAGCTACCAAATGTTAGTTCCCAGGACGATCTACACAAAACACTCTAATGTCAGTGGGGAAAAAAATCGAACAATTGTAAAAAATTCTGGAAAAATAAAACACTAATATATCTTAATTAGATAAGTATTCAACCACCTGAATCAATACATATTATAATCACCTTTAGCAGCGATTACAGCTGTGAGTCTTTCTGGGTAAGTATCTAAGAGATTATCACATGGATTGAGCAACATTTGCCCCAAATTCTTCAAGCTCTGTAAAATTGGTTGTTGATCATTGCTAGACAACCATTTTCAGGTCTTGCCATAGATTTTCAAGCAGATAAGTCAAAACTGTAACTCGGCCACTCAGGAACATTCACTGTCTTCTCGGTAAGTAACTCCAGTGTAGATTTGGCCTTGTATTTTAGGTTATTGTCCTGCTGAAAGGTGAATTCATCTCCCAGTGTCTGGTGGAAAGCAGACTGAACCAGGTTTTCTTCTAGGATTTTGCCTGTGCTTAGCTCTCTTTAGTTATTTTTTTTATCCTGAAAAACTCCCCAGTCCTTACAAGCACACCCATAACATGATGCAGCCATGACTATGCTTGAAAATATGGGGAGTAATACTCAGTGAAGTGTTGTTTTGGATTTGTCCCAAACATAACACTTTGTATTTAGGACAAAAAGTGAATTGCTTTGCCACATTTTTTGCAGTTTTACTTTATTACCTTGTTGCAAACAGGATGCTGTACAGGCTTCCTTTTTTTCACTCTGTAAATTAGGTTAGTATTGTGGAGTAACTACAATGTTGTTGATCCATCCTCAGAGTGTGATAGGAGAAAACAAACTGTTTAAAAATTACCATTGCCCTCATGGTGAAATCCCCGAGTGGTTTCCTTCCTCTCCGGCAACAGAGTTAGGAAGGACGCCTGTATCTTTGTAGTGGCTGGGTGTGTTGATACACCATCCAAAGTGTATTTAATAACTTCACCATACTCAAAGGGATATTCAATGTCTGCTTTTTTTATTTTGACCAATCTACCAATAGGTGCCCTTCTTTGCGAGGCATTGGAAAATCGCACTGGTTGAATCTGTGTTAGAAATGCACTGCTTGTCCAGAGGTACAGAGATGAGGGAGTACTATTATTGCACACAGAGTGAGTCCATGCAACTTATTATGTGACTTGTTAAGCAAATGTTTACTACTGAACTTAGTTAGGCTTGCCATAACAAAAGGGGTTGAATACTTACTGACTCAAGACATTTCAGATGTAATTTTTTTATAAATAAATGATGATTAAAAAAAGAAGATAACTCTACTTTGACATTAGGAGGTACAAAAAAAAAGTGACAAAAAAATCTCCATTCAATCCATTTTAAAGTCAGGCAGTAATACAACAACATCAGTCAAATGTCAAAGGGTGTGAATACTTCCTGAAGGCACTGTATGTCAAATAACCAAAGGAGAACGTTAGCTGGGAAGTGTTAGCTGGGTCTTGTCTATAAGTGCAACTGTCAATCGAAAGTCAAACCAGATCATTCTCTGATTCCTGTGAATTACCACTGAACAGACGAACTGGAAACGGACTAAATCAAATCATGTTGCTTTGCCAAACACACAATCAAAGGCTTACAGATGAAACTGTCTTCCATTCACACGGAGTGCACTAACTAAAGCTCCAATCATAGGGCTGATTTTCCAAACGCACGTAGATGGAAATCAAAAGAGGCCTGGGGCAATAACTCCTCATATGCTTCCACAACACTACAGCTACACATCATGTCCTCCAGCCCAAACCCACACAGGCTATTTTCCCCCTCAGAAAGGGACTGATTTAGCCTAGCTAAAATGGCTCAGATGATGCAGCTGGCTCTCTATGGCTCTCTACGCTAGCAGGCAGGCTGGCTGGCTGAATGTGCCCTGTCTGTGCTGCCAGCTAGCGAGGAGAGTGTTGTCTGGCTAACCCCCCCGGACTGGGCAGACACGGCTAATATTTACGTCTGTCCTCACTGCCGCGGCCATGTGTTTACCCACCGCAAGCCAGAACCTCAGTGTTTTTCAAACTACCTTATATGTTACTGATGATATGTTATGATATGTTACTGATGATATGTTATGATATGTTACTGATCCTTAGCCTGTCAGAATACTGTACCTCACTGTACCTGGGGTGTAGTGTACAGCGAAGTCAGACAGTGGGGTTTGCGAGGACATAGTAGTGTCTGGCTAGGGCCTAGTGTTAAGAGTGTAGTGTACAGGAGACAGAAGGGGGCCTGGCTAAGGCCTAGTGTAAAGACTGTAGTGTACAGGGGACAGAAGGGGGCCTGGCTAGGGCCTAGTGTAAAGACTGTAGTGTACAGGGGACAGAAGGGGACCTGGCTAGGGCCTAGTGTAAATACTGTAGTGTACAGGGGACAGAAGGGGGCCTGGCTAGGGCCTAGTGTAAAGACTGTAGTGCACAGGGGACAGAAGGGGGCCTGGCTAGGGCCTAGTGTAAAGACTGTAGTGTACAGGGGACAGAAGGGGGCCTGGCTAGGGCCTAGTGTAAAGACTGTAGTGTGCAGGGGACATAAGGAGGCCTGGCTAGGGCCTAGTGTAAAGACTGTAGTGTACAGGGGACAGAAGGAGGCCTGGCTAGAGCCTAGTGTAAAGACTGTAGTGTACAGGGGACAGGAGGCCTGGCTAGGGCCTAGTGTAAAGACTGTAGTGTGCAGGGGACATAAGGAGGCTTGGCTAGGGCCTAGTGTAAAGACTGTAGTGTACAGGGGACAGAAGGAGGCCTGGCTAGAGCCTAGTGTAAAGACTGTAGTGTACAGGGGACAGAAGGAGGCCTGTGCTGGCTGTACAAAAGGGTCCTTTCAGGTGGCAGTGGCCCTGGGCCAGCTACGCCTACTGGTAGCTTCCTTTCCCCAGCCAGCAATCATCACCTGTTAGCCCCCTATTAGCTACCCCCCTCTCCATGCACCTTTCATTCTGTAACAGAGCACCAATCACAGATGCCCCTTATCCCAACCCCCAGCCCCCTCACTCTATCACATATTCAATCTCTCCCTCACTTTAACTCTACCTCTCTTTTAATCCCCTTTTAGTCTACCACTTCTCCTCACTCCACCTCTCCCTCCCTCCCCTCTCCCTCTTTCCTGAAAGGAGAAAGCCCAGCCTGCCCATTAAACAGCAGCAGCAGCAGCAACCCTGTGAGGTGCAGTGCTCAGCACTGTCAGGGAAATACTCAAAGCCCTCTTACTTTCTACCCCCTTTCCTTCTCCCATAGCTGGCTCTCAGGTTACAAGTGATGCTTTTCTACCTCTCCAGTCTCTCAATCCCACTCTCATTTTCTCTTCGTCTCCCTCTCTCCCTCTTCCTGGTCCAGCGTAGCTTAGTGTCATTCTGTAGTCTCCTCTTCACGCATCTCAATCTCTACCCCCTACCTACAAACATTCTCCCATTCCTTCTCTCTCAATCTCTACCCCCTATCTACAAACATTCTCCCATTCCTTCTCTCTCAATCTCTACCCCCTACCTACAAACATTCTCCCGTTCCTTCTCTCTCAATCTCTACCCCCTACCTACAAAAATTCTCCCATTCCTTCTCTCTCAATCTCTACCCCCTACCTACAAACATTCTCCCGTGCCTTCTCTCTCAATCTCTACCCCCTACCTACAAACATTCTCCTGTTCCTTCTCTCTCAATCTCTACCCCCTACCTACAAACATTCTCCCATTCCTTCTCTCTCAATCTCTACCCCCTACCTACAAACATTCTCCCATTCCTTCTCTCTCAATCTCCATCCCCTACCTACAAACATTCTCCCGTTCCTTCTCTCTCAATCTCTTTCTTTCTGGCGGCAGGGAGCCTAGCGGTTAAGAGCGTTGGGACAGTAACCGAAAGGTTGATGGTTCAAATCCTCGAGCCGGCAAGGTGGAAAAATCTGCCGTTCTGCCCTTGAGCGAGGCAGTTAACCGCCGCAACACCACCTGCTCCCCGGGTGCCGATGACATGGACATCGATTAAGGCAGGTCCCCTCACCTCTCTGATTCAGAGGGGTTGGTTTAAATACGGAAGACACATTTCGGTTGAATGCATTCACTTGTGCAACTGACTAGGTTTCCCCTTTCCCTGTTCCTTTAAAATGCATCTCTTTGTCTGAAAGAGCCATCAATGGTAGTCTTCACTGCAGTGAGAGAGAGTGGGAGAGAAAGCGATAGAATGTGAAAGCACAAGAGGGAGAGAAAGAGAAAGAGAGATTATCACTGAGAACCTGATACAGCCAACGGAACCCTGGATGATTGTGACTATATCCTCCCTGTTGCCAGGGCAACCTCATCACTTGGCTCAGAGCGATGTGTGATTGTCAAAAAATTACTCAATAAAATCACATTTAGCACGTGACACAGATTTGCAATGAACACATTGACAACGCATCTTTTTAGACGGGCTGGAGGGACATGGATTATTGGGTGATTCTTGGGTAAATACACCATAGAAATATAATCCTTCTTGTTCTCTAAATACGACTAACATATAATGACTGTGATGCACCAATTCAATCAAATGTGTCTGTGTGCTAGTAAAACTCTCTAAGTGTGTGAGTGAGAGAGGGGGGGGCGTCTCTTCTCTTTGCTAAACAACCAATCAGAATATGAACACCTACACAGCCTTACGAAACAGCTCAGCTCAGCAGGGCTGCTGAATGTTGGGTTGGTATTGAGTTAAGAAGTGTCTCCTCTGAATGCCTGTCTAAAAAGAGGGGGATGAGTGTTGAAAGACAAAAAGAAGCGATTGAGTGGTACTCTATGACGCCCACACAGGTACCATAGAATGCACTTCTCAGTCGAAGAGCTGCAGGGAAGGGATGATCTGGAGGCATGGAGGATAGAGAAGACACATACAGCATACAAGCACGCATGCACGCACGCACACACACACACACCGCCCACACAAAAGACGCCAACATCACACACATTGGTTCCATTGGTTTACCTGAAATCAGCTTCACCACTGAAATGCTGGGCATGAATGCAAAGCTAAACCAATATTTTCACAGCCCCCCTCTCCCTCGCCTCCCCCTTTCCGCTTCTCTCCCTCAACTTACTCTCTCTCTACCCCTACCCCTCCCCTGTGTAGGAGAGGGTATATCTGCTCGTAGTCGGATGCACTGGTGTTGAGGGGAGTGTTATTCCAAGGAAATGATGTCATGAAAGAGGGGAGTGGGATTGGAGAGAGGAGTGAGAGAGAGACCTCTGTACCTAGGCCTACAGCTTGTTTGGTGAAGCTACTTAACAGGGTGATAGAGAGGGTGCATTTTTTTATTTAGTGGTCAAGTGTAGTATGTCTCTGAGTAACGTCTATCAGTAAAGAGAAGAGACACAGTTGGTTGAGCTTGGCTTTGATTGGTCAATGTACACTCGACCGTCATTAAGGTAGGGTCGTTTCGGTCACTTACTCCCGGTGAAGGCAATCCAGCGGGCGTATTTGGTGGCCTCGCGGCGCCAGTGGGATGCCACCAGCAGGCCACAGGTCACCGTGAGGGAGATGATACCCAGGATGATGAAGAAGAGCGTGGTGACCCACTCGGGGGGAAGCCGCGGGGGGATACAAGTGCGGTCCCGACCGTGGATGGTCTGGCACTGCCGCACCAGGCCTACCGTCAGGGCACCTATATATATATATAAATGAGAGAGAGAGAATAGGTGTTAGATCATACACACATTTAAATACTCTCACCAGCCACACTGTTAGGGCACATCCTTGTAGGGCTGGGCAGTAAACTGTATGACTATTTACAGGTATTGATGCACAGTCCGGTTTGTATTTTTACTTTACCTTAACTTAAATAATGGTATTTGGTTTGTTAAATGTAATTGAAATGTAATAACTGAGTGATGTAACTAAAATAAATATGGCAATCGGCCGTTCTTACCGTTAGTAAGAGACTGCGAACAGCTGAGAACTGCTAATTTCCTAGCAAGAGCTTCTGGTGTGCACTTGTGCTTTTTTTGCCATGAATAGTGCCTGTGAGGCAGCACTGGAGCCAAAGATGTGCAAATGTACTTTTTTGCCACAAATCTTGCCTGTGAGGCAGTGCGGGTAACAAAAGCACTCTAGAAATCGGCACAATGCCCCTTGTGGCGAAAGGAACTGACATTGAATCCATTTAATATACAGTATATGGTACTTGGAAAGAAAAAGTGACTTTCACAAAATAGAGGCATAGAAAGAAAACAAATGTGGTACAGTGTGGAAATAACAAGCATGCACTGCACCCGGCCCGCCACAGGAGGCGCTAGTGCACGATGAGACAAGGACATCCCTGCCGGCCAAACCCTCCCCAACCCGGACGACGCTGGGCCAATTGTGCGCTGCCCCATGGGCCTCCCGGTCACGGCCGGCTGCGACAGAGCCTGGACTCGAACCCAGAGTCTCTAGTGGTACAGCTAGTCCACTGCACCACTTGGGAGGAGGATGTGTTTTTATTTGAATTCCGGTGCTGCTCTGCACACACAAACATGTTAGCTAGCTAGCAGGTCCAACGTTAAGTCAACTATGACGTTCAAAGACATTCAAAGTTCCTTTATAGAAGCCGCTCCTCCATAGGTATAATTCTGTGGGCCTAATTCAGGTAATGCATGTCATAAGATTCCCAGCGCTTCAAGCCAAGCCTCCTCAACACTCTCTCTCTCTCTCTCTCTCTCCCCACTGCAAAATGTCAGTCCCATCTCACACCCTACACTCATCTGTCCAGTGCATGTAAATATTCTGCCCGCTCCACCACAAGCTGCTCTATCCGCACTGATTTCAGAAGTTTAAAAAGGAACAGAAAGGCACCATATGAACCGGTAGTTTTTTTTTGGTTAGAACCGGTTCAGAACTTTATTTTGCTGGTCGGAACAGTGGAACGGAATGAAAACAATAATGGTTCTGTTTCAGAACGAATCGATTGTAAAATAATTTCGGTTCCAACCTCTGGTACTGAGTACAGTACAGCACAGTGAGTAGAGCATAGTATAGTGCAGTCCTATACAATAGTACAGTACAATATAGTAGAGGACAATAAATAAAAGAAGCGTATAGTAAAGTATATTGTCCTGTACTGAACTATACTGTATTCTACTGCGCTGTACAGAACTCCACTCATCTGTGCTGCGATGCCCAAACTTGTAAAACATGAAGACAATGATATTCATATCCATATTTACTCATTTCTGTGTCGTATAGATCAGGGACCCATGATGTATTTCCGTTACCGTAATTCCACTTCACTTACTGTAGTTCAATATCCAAAAGAGATTTTTGTTAAACTCCACATGCCATAGGTGACACCCCATTCTTTCTGCAGACATCTTTGAATCTTATTGCTGCAATATGTAACTTTTTGGGCGACCCAACCAAATTCACATAGAAATGTGAGTTATAGATCGGCCATTCACATTGAAAGCAAGTCTAAGAAGCTGTATATTTGTTCTATGCGAGCTATTTCTATGCTTCTACTTGTGCGTTTTACTTTTGGGTTTGTACACCAGCTTTAAACAGATGAAAATACTATATTTTCGGTTATGGAAAATATAGTATTTCTCAGTGATTTAGATGGCACAATGATTCTCTACACCATACTTGCTTGTTTTGTCACAAACTGAAATTAGGCGAACTATTAGAATTTTTGCAACCAGGAAATGGTGTTCTGCATTGTGTATCTTTAATTCTGAGCGTATATTTAACCGTTTTTGGAAAACGTGGTCACATAAAAACCTGAGGGAGATTTTACAGTAATTCCGTTACCAAAGTTTCCATCTGCACAGTTCTTACATTAAATTTGTTTTTGTAAAAAAAAAAAAGTGGAAATTGTTAAAAGTAGTCCTTGTGCATAGAGCTCTATTGTTTGTTAAACTTTGAAAATAAATGGTTTTTGTTTGGCATACATTCTAAAGTGAAAAGACTGAGACAAAGTTTAATTCCGTTACTGTGGAATTCCCCCCCTTTAATCTGTCTGTGAACCAATACCTGCTAGGAGCTCCTCTCTGCAGCCTACAGGTCCCAATTATGTCAGAGGAGGCTGAGGCTGTTGCTCTGTAACACACACAAGGACACACAAGCATGCACATCTCCCACACACACACTGCAACAGATTGTAATGGTTCTTCTCACACACAGGTGCACGTACACACAGCAACAGACATAAATCATTATCCACTCACAGGCACGCACACACACTGTATCCGGATGTTTGTCTCGACACCTCAGCATTCCCTGTATAATGTGTCAGTTCATTAAGAAGCAGAGGCTTTGAAAAAGTCTAAAATTCTGCTAGCTAACGTGACAGTAGTTCGCATCGCTACTATATATTTCATCTCACTTCTCCCATCAGACATAGTACAGTATTTCTCCCTTTGATTTATCCACCAAACACACACACCTTCCTGTCCTCTCTCTTCCTCTCTTCCTACTTCACTTTCTCTCACTTCAAACTGAAGAAGCTTCTTTCTCTCCAGGAGAGTTTCTTCCCTGATCTTGAAGTCAGTCAGTAAGTATGCACATCTGTTGGTCTGGAACACAGAGGAGAGGAGATAATATCTAGCCTATGGCGGAGAGCCTACTGGAGCCATCTATCACTGATCAGACACACACAGAGGATTTATAGCCTCTGGACTGAGCCATGATGACGTCTGCCAGAGATAGACTAGCTCATGAGCACACACACTTGTACAGTTACGTAGGCAGCCACACGTAGGTCACTCTCACACACACACACACACACACACACACACACACACACACACATCAAACCACTGAGAACCATAGGAGAGACACTAAATCAGTGTGTGCTCGTCTTCATGGAGATTTCTACCTCAGTAAGCAAAACGGTATCATATTATGCATGAAAGGTTTAGGTGGTAGGAACCTGTAGTATTTTTAATGAAAGGTTTAGGTGGTAGGAACCTGTAGTCTTTTTCATGAAAGGTTTAGGTGGTAGGAACCTGTAGTCTTTTTAATGAAAGGTTTAGGTGGTAGGAACCTGTAGTCTTTTTCATGAAAGGTTTAGGTGGTAGGAACCTGTAGTCTTTTTCATGAAAGGTTTAGGTGGTAGGAACCTGTAGTCTTTTTCATGAAAGGTTTAGGTGGTAGGAACCTGTAGTCTTTTTCATTAAAGGTTTAGGTGGTAGGAACCTGTAGTCTTTTTCATGAAAGGTTTAGGTGGTAGGAACCTGTAGTCTTTTTAATGAAAGGTGGGCTCGGATATGAAGAGTGGGTTTTACTACCACCTTCACCATAATCTTACCAGGTAGGCTATCGACAATACTTGAATTTTACAACAACTTGGAAAGACATGGTGGAAAAGATGATACAATACATATTGGAGGTCCAATGGTGGAGATGCTGAAAGACAGATTGGCCTGGGAATCTCCTCTTGCACTGGGGCAGGGCGGGTCTCCTCTCCTCTGGTATCCCACAGCGAGCCAAACAGTCCACTGGCCATCAGTCCAGAGGAAATCCTGTCCCCTTTATAACAGCTAGCAGGCCAGCACAACACCGCCTCTACAATAACAAGCAAACACCGCCTCAACCCTTCCCTAACCACACGTACAAACACTATGAAGGCCTAATGCTCCTCTGCTGGAGAATGCTGTCATGTGCTAGAACAATAGAGAACATTTTAGAGATGATATAATCAACATAATCTAGAATCCGAGCCCTGGATATTCTAAAATAGGCTACATCCAAGACTACCAACATTCTAGAAGGCCATCATTGCCTTGCCTTGTGCAGTCTGCACTGGGGCCAATGTGTTCTGCTGTCAACCGGAAGAACTACTCAGCCTTTAGACTAAAGAAAGAAGGAGGTCAGAGCGAGGCAGACTAAAATGGCACCTGGAACGCCCACCAGAGCACTAGAGCTTACCCAAGAGCCTATTTCTGAAGTGAAGTAGGCCATATATTCCAGCCTGGGTACTGTAACCTTGAACCTGTCTGAGGACGGGAAGTGTGTGTGTGTGGAACATCAGCGGGCTTTGATAGCACTAATAGTCTTGTTTTATGGCCATTTCCCCCCGGATCCTCCAGCCTCCTGCTGATTCACTAGCTCTCAGTGGAATTCCTGCCTTACAACAGGCAGGCACGGCATGGCACACACACCACTGGACACGACACACACACGGCATGCAAAAACATGGTACTCTGACATAAATTACACAAACGTACACACACACACATACACACTCCGTGAGACTACACATCTGGATAAATAAACCTGGAATCTAAAATGAAAAGTGTGAGCAATGGAGCGACGCCTCATTTCCCCCCAGCCCACCGCAGAGCAGAGATGGTGAAGGGTACAGCAAGACCCACCACTGCTGCTGTGTACAGAGACAGACATCCAGATATACACAGAGCACAACAACCAGTAACACACAAACACTCATACACTGTCCCACACAATAATACAGCCTCTTCACAAAGATACTGACAGTCCCCATAAAAACATTATTAACAGTTCTAATCTCCATGGATCCCTATGTCTCTAGCTAACCGTCTCCCATGTGCCTCCCCTCTATTCTCTCTGTATTCACACAGCTCATTTCTGTTTCTCTTCTCCGGTGTTCCCTCCCATGTGCCTCCCCTCTATTCTCTCTGTATTCACACAGCTCATATCTGTTTCTCTTCTCCGGTGTTCACTCCCATGTGCCTCCCCTCTATTCTCTCTGTATTCACACAGCTCATATTTGTTTCTCTTCTCCGGTGTTGTAAGGGATTTCTTCCATTGACGGAGAGGCGGACCAAAGCGCAGCGTGGTTATTTTGACTCATGTTTTAATAAATCACTTCACATTAACAAACTAACAAGAACCGTGAAAACCCAAAACAGCCCTATCTGGTGCAAAACACAGAGACAGGAACAATCACCCACAAACACACAGTGACACCCAGGCTACCTAAGTATGATTCTCAATCAGAGACAACTAATGACACCTGCCTCTGATTGAGAACCATACTAGGCCGAAACATAGAAATACCCAAATCATAGAAAAACAAACATAGACTGCCCACCCAACTCACGCCCTGACCATACTAAATAATGACAAAACAAAGGAAATAAAGGTCAGAACGTGACAGGTGTTCCCTCCCATGTGCTTCCCCTCTATATTCACACAGCTCATATCTGTTTCTCTTCTCCGGTGTTCCCTCCCATGTGCCTCCCCTCTATTCTCTCTGTATTCACACAGCTCATATCTGTTTCTCTTCTCCGGTGTTCCCTCCCATGTGCCTCCCCTCTATTCTCTCTGTATTCACACAGCTCATATCTGTTTCTCTTCTCCCCATCCCCTCCCTCCTGACGTCTCACTGTTTATCACAGCTTCTCTCTCTCTATGTTCCTTCCTTCTTTCCCTCCATCCATATTCACTCTTCTTTGAGTGAGATCACTGTTTCTCACCCCCTCTCTCTATCTCCATTAGATTACTGCTTCTCGCCCAGTCTGTGTCTAAATGAGAGGAAATGAGGGCTGTGTGAGTTGGTCCTGAGCATGGGAGAGCATGGCGATGCTGTCATTAGTGTAGGTGCAGAGAGGTGTTAGCTACTGTTAGCCAGACAGCAGGCAGCACTGGAGGGATGAGTGGAGCAGGAGGCCTCTAAACTCTGCTGGGTGGAAGTATGGAGGTGGAGGCAGCACTGGAGGGATGAGTGGAGCAGGAGGCCTCTAAACTCTGCTGGGTGGAAGTATGGAGGTGGAGGCAGCACTGGTGGGATGAGTGGAGCAGGAGGCCTCTAAACTCTGCTGGGTGGAAGTATGGAGGTGGAGGCAGCACTGGAGGGATGAGTGGAGCAGGAGACCTCTAAACTCTGCTGGGTGGAAGTATGGAGGTGGAGGCAGCACTGGAGGGATGAGTGGAGCAGGAGGCCTCTAAACTCTGCTGGGTGGAAGTATGGAGGTGGAGGCAGCACTGGAGGGATGAGTGGAGCAGGAGACCTCTAAACTCTGCTGGGTGGAAGTATGGAGGTGGAGGCAGCACTGGAGGGATGAGTGGAGCAGGAGGCCTCTAAACTCTGCTGGGTGGAAGTATGGAGGTGGAGGCAGCACTGGAGGGATGAGTGGAGCAGGAGACCTCTAAACTCTGCTGGGTGGAAGTATGGAGGTGGAGGCAGCACTGGAGGGATGAGTGGAGCAGGAGGCCTCTAAACTCTGCTGGGTGGAAGTATGGAGGTGGAGGCAGCACTGGAGGGATGAGTGGAGCAGGAGGCCTCTAAACTCTGCTGGGTGGAAGTATGGAGGTGGAAGGCAGCCACTGCAGGTTTTAACAGCCCGGCCGTTCTTGTACTTACATCACAGGGCTGCAGGGGAAGGTAGACTGTAGTGTTGACTGTCCCCACCCACACACACACACACAAATTCAGACTACATAGCCACACGCACAGGTGAAGACACGCATACATACACACATTAATTCCAGAGACGTATACAAACAACACACACACAAGCTGGCTGCATATTCAATATCCGTACACAAACAAACACTACATACAGTCTTCAAAGGTGGACTTCAAAGGTAGGAAAACGCATAGCCACGGTCTGAAGTTAGTTACCACTGCATAAGTTTTCCAAGTGTTTCCAGAAGACAAGTTTCTTCATATTCGTTCCATGATAAAAGGACAGACGCTTACACACACAGTTTTACTTAACACAACAACATAAAAGCACTTGTTAAGGGAGAGGGCAGGAAGCTGGTAGTATACTTTTCAACAGCGAAGCACTTCTTTCTCCCCCTAGTCCCTCATGCCCTGACCACGTACTACAACAGGATGCTGCCCAGTCAGTGCAGACAAAGATGGTGGAGGAGGATTCTGCTCTCTGGTACAGGGAAACAGGTGATGTTATTGTGGCTGTGTCCCAACTTGGCTGTTGATACTAGCATGGCCACCTCCAACTGGCTCATTCAATCTCTCTACACTCCCCTGCAACTCTTCCCTGGCCAGGGTGTTGAAAATGTGTTCAGTTAACGTATCTGGTAAAGTAAGGGTTAATGATCAAATATTAACTTGCTACATTCACACATACAGCCTACTGTAACTGTGCTTGCTCTACTAAAACAAGGCTAACCAAGACAGTTATCCAAACCTTATGCCCCAATAGCACGCAAGGAAGCAACAGGGATACTTTGGCTGTACAAGGACGAGGCCAAATTAAGAGCTATTTCCAGATGTACGCTTTTAAATATCAAATTTTCAATAGCACGGATTTGTTTAAACAACAAAAACAATTTCCTCAATTGTACCTCAGCGCAAAGGTTGTTTCGTCAGAACAGAGCGATCAGAACAGAACATTTTCACAGCAGTGGGAGGGCTTGGCACCGCTTGCTGGCTTTGCCATTTAGAAGTAGACCAGAAATCACTCTAAAAACAGCCACCGACACGACCTATCACTGAGAGAGACAATCAGCCGTCCATGTCAACACACCGATGAATAGAACAGAAGAGTGTGAGAGACAGAGCGGGAGAGAGATAAGAGAGGTACATCATTTTCTCCCTTCGCAGCTGTAACACACATACACACACTCCAACACAGAATTTATACACGCCATGACGGCCTTGCTGGCTGTTCTCTTTTCTGAAATTGTCACGACTATCCCCTTGTGGTCTTCTTCTATGGTGGACTTTGTTCTCTCGCACAGCTCATGTCAAAGCTTCCCGTCCACTGTGTTTTCAGGGTGATGTTGTACCCCTCGGTTATAGGCATGGATTTGTGGAACGGCGGTGTTAATCCAATGTCTTTATGCCTCTTAGATTCTCTATCAATATGTGTTGTGTGTGTTCGGATCACCAAAAGTAGAAATCTAATCTTGCCATGAAAAAAGGACTTGGACAGGAGTATAGAGTAAACTGTTTCACTTAAGTGTCACTAATATCCCTTTCACATAGGATTTACAGTTTGTTGCATGCAATTGTTTTGCAATGTTAACATGACACCCTTTCAAACAGGTCCATCTTTATCACATTCTTGCCGGCATATGACTTTCACATGTATATATCCCCAGCGCATGCCGGCACAGGTGACGAGTGAGGGTAAGGGTGTGCAGATGTGTGTGGACGGCTATTTGAATAAAATAGCTGTCATCGAACAAATTTTTTTTTATTGCACATGAGAGTTTGTAGGTGCCTGTACAGTGCCTTCAGAAAGTATTCATACCCCTTGACTTATTCTAGTCGTGGACAAAAGTTTTGAGAATGACACAAATATTAATTTTCACAAAGTTTGCTGCTTCAGTGTCTAGATATTTTTGGCAGATGTTACTATGGAATACTGAAGTATAATTACAAGCATTTCATAAGCGTCAAAGGCTTTTATTGACAATTACATGAAGTTGATGCAAAGAGTCAATATTTGCAGTGTTGACCCTTCTTTTTCAAGACCTCTGCAATCCGCCCTGGCATGCTGTCAATTAACTTCTGGGCCACATCCTGACTGATGGAAGCCCATTCTTGCATGATCAATGCTGGGAGTTTGTCAGAATTTGAGGGGTTTTGTTTGTCCACCCGCCTCTTGAGGATTGACCACAAGTTGTCAATGGGATTAAGGTCTGGGGAGTTTCCTGGCCATGGACCCAAAATATTGATGTTTTGTTCTCCGAGCCACTTAGTTATCACTTTTGCCTTCTGGGAAGGTGCTCCATCATGCTGGAAAAGGCATTGTTCGTCACCAAACTGTTCCTGGATGTGGAACAGATGGTTGGGAGAAGTTGCTCTTGGAGGATGTGTTGGTACCATTCTTTATTCATGGCTGTGTTCTTAGGCAAAATTGTGAGTAAGCCCACTCCCTTGGCTGAGAAGCAACCCAACACATGAATGGTCTCAGGATGCTTTACTGTTGGCATAACACAGGACTGAGGATAGCGCTCACCTTGTCTTCTCTGATCAAGCTTTTTTCCGAATGCCCCAAACAATTGGAAAGGGGATTCATCAGAGAAAATGACTTTACCCCAGTCCTCAGCAGTCCTTTTGCAGAATATCAGTCTGTCCCTCCAAAAGTCTTCGCCTCACTGTGCGTGCAGATGCACTCACACCTGCCTGCTGCCATTCCTGAGCAAACTCTGTACTGGTGGTGCCCTGATCCCACAGCTGAATCAACTTTAGGAGTCCTGGCGCTTGCTGGACTTTCTTGGGCGCCCTGAAGCCTTCTTCACGACATTTTAACCGCTCTCCTTGAAGTTCTTGATGATCTGATAAATGGTTGATTTAAGTGCAATCTTACTGGTAGCAATATCCTTGCCTGTGAAGCCCTTTTTGTGCAAAGCAATGATGACGGCACATGTTTCCTTGCAGGTAACCATGATTGACAGAGGAAGAAAAATTATTCCAAGCACCATCCTCCTTTTGAAGCTTCCAGTCTGTTATTCAAACTCAATCAGCATGACAGAGTGATCTCCAGCCTTGTCCTCATCAACTGTGTTAACAAGAGAATTACTGACATAATGTCAGCTGGTCCTTTTGTGGCAGGGCTGAAATGCAGTGGAAATATTTTGGGGGGGATTCAGTTCATTTGCATGGCAAAAAGGGACTTTGCAATTAGTTGCAGTTCATCTGATCACTCTTCTTATCATAACATTCTGGGATTTATGCAAATTGCCATCATACAAACTAAGGCAGCAGACTTTGTGAAAATGTATATTTGTGTCATTCTCAAACCTTTTGGCCACGACTGTAAATTGCTGTGTTAGAGCCTGAATTCAAAATGGATTAAAAAAAAAAAAAACTCACCCATCTACACACAATACCCCATAATGTCAAAGTGAAAACATGTTTTTAGACATTTCTGCAAATGTATTGAAAATGAAATACAAAAATATCTAATTTAGGTAAGTATTCAACCCCTGAGTAAATACATGATAGAATTAACTTTGGCAGCGATTACAGCTGTGAGTCTTTCTGGGTAAGTCTATAAGACCTTTGCACACCTGGATTGTACAATATTTGCACATTCTTTTTCAAATTCATCAAGCTCTGTCAAGTTGGTTGTTGATCATTGCTAGACAGCCATTTTCAAGTCTTGCCATAGATTTAAGCCGATTTAAGTCAAAACTGTAAACTAGGCCACTCAGGAACATTAAATGTCATCTTGGTAAGCAACTTGTGTATATCTGGCCATGTGTTTTAAGTTACTGTCCTACTGAAAGATATATTTGTCTCCTAGTGTCTGTTGGAAAGCAGACAACCAGGTTTTACTCTAGGATTTTGCCTGTGCTTAGCTCTATTCCATTTCTTTTTATCCCCAAAAAATCCCTAGTTTTTGACGATGACAAGCATACACATAACATGATGCAGCCACCACCATGCTTGAAAATATGAAGAGTGGTACTCAGTGATGTGTTGTGTTAAGATTTGCCCCAAACATAACACTTTATATTCAGGACAAAGTTCATTTCTTTGCCACCTTTTTGGCAGTTTTACTTTAGTGCCTTATGGCAAACAGGATGCATATTTTGGAATATTTGTATTCTGTACAGGCTTCCTTCTTTTCAATCTGTCATTTAGGTCAGTATTGTGGCGTAACTACAATGTTGTTGATCCATCCTCGGTTTTCTCCTATCACAGCCCCCCCAAAAACATCTGAAACTGTTTTAAAGTCACCATTGGCCTGGTAAATTCCCTTAGGTTTCCTTCCTCTCTGGCACCAGAGTTAGGAAGGACGTGTGTATCTTCGTAGTAACTGGGTGTATTGATACACCATCCAAAGTGTATTTCATAACATCAACATGCTCAAAGGGATATTCAATGTCTTCTTTTATTTATACTTATCCACCAATCGGTGCCCTTCTTTGCAAGGCACTGGAAACCCTCACTGGTCTTTATGGTTGAATCTGTGTTTAAAATTCATTGTTCGACTGAGGGATCTTACAGATAATTGTACATGTAGGGTACAGAGATGAGGTCATTTAAAAATCCTGTTAAACACTGTTATTGCACACGGAGTGAGTCCATGCAACTTGTGACTTAAGTGTTACTCGTGAACTTATTTAGGCTTGCCATAACAAAGGGGTTGAAAACTTATTGACTCAAGACATTTCAGCGTTTCATTTTTAATTAAATTGTCAATTTCTAAAAACATAATTCCACTTTGACATTATGGAGTATTGTGTGTAGGCCACTGACACAAAATATACATTTAATCAATTTCAAATGCAGGCTGTAACACAACAAAATGTGGAAAAAGTCAACAGGTGTGAATAGTTCCTGAAGGTCCTGTATGTGCTTTAGAAAACATTACAATCTGCTCTTTCCGATCATGTAAAGAAATCTCAAATTTGACCTGGATGAACCTCTGCACCCTTTATCTTTTTTTCCTACCCTGGCTCCGCTTTGTTAGGGAGCAGGCGTAGGCTGTTACATTTGGAGTATCTTCCTCATGATACAGATTAGAAAATATAGATTGCTATTATTTTTCAAACAGATATTCAGATAATGCCCCATGCTTGTTTCAAAGCAGCACAATGGTGCTGTCCCATCAAAACGGTGCTGAAATGATCATCAAGTTGACCACGCTTTTTGTCTTGGAAAGAAATGTAAAGAAGACACAATATGCTTCCTGCATGAAATGATAGTGCTACATATGTCTGGCAGCTGGAAGGTGAAGCGAGGATCTCATTATCAAGTCTACTTGTAGGATGGCATTGTGAGAGATGGCATATCACATTTCAGTCAAGAAAACAAAATAACACTAAATACTGAACCGTGACCCTTTTTAATCTCACTGTCTCTCTCTGTGTGTGGGTCTATTTTCATTCAGATGGTGACAGAGACATTCTGAAGACAACAGGATCTACAGGAGGGCAGAGGGCTGCAGGCAGATTCACAGTTGTCTCCGTGACACTGACACTGCCAGTAATAATGGGCTTTGTGTAGAAGCCCAGGCAGGAAATGAAGTTTACTGTGATTGCTTGGGAACGTCACACAGAGGTGAGGACAGGGTCTTTTCAGCTGGAGAGACAACATTTCTCCTCCTTTTGTGCCAGTGGTTGTCGTGGTCCCCAAACGTCTCTGTGTTGCCCTGGGCCAGGAGTTGTTCCTAGTCAGGTTACGTAGTCAGGATTGGAGAAACTCCAGACTCTACTTATGACTTACTCACTTGCAGGCTTTTCAATTGGTCTTGTTTAACTACAAATCAATAATGTTATCTCCTTCATTAGAATTATCTTTAGCCGTGACCAAAGACAGGTGTAGAGTAACCCATTTAGGAAACACAGCTGTGGCATTGTGTTGAGTGAGGAGACTCAACCCTTCTTCTGTATATTATACACACAAGGTATCTGACTCAAGGTTTCAATTACAGGGGTGTTTAGAGCTGCCGAGCTCTCCTGTAGGAAATCAAGGCACCGTAATAAGGGCACCACCCTAAGAGTCAATATGTAGCTCAAAATCAAAATCCTGGTTCCATTAACGCTAATCCAGATAACTGATGTAGGTACAGCTAACTTAATTAGGAGGTTACAAAAATCTGACCTATGATCAGTGTCTGTGGGCAACATCTTCATGCATCCCTACTAATTGGCCTGGGTGGCATTTCTGTTTCTCTACACTTTGACCTTAGAGAGACACCATGATGAGGTCCTCCGCCACTGATCCCAAATCAGGTTTGCTTTTTGTTTTTATATAGTAATGGTTTAGGTTTAATGCTGGGGTATGGTCATCTGATCCTAGATCTGAGCATAGGGGCAAATTCCACTAGGATTGTGTTTGGGTGACATTTCACTCCGGTCCATAATGCCCCGCAATGAGGAATGTGTGTGGGTAACACACAAAGGATGCCATTCAATAGCCTAAAGTGACCACCTCTGCTGGTCTCCTCCACTCCTCTTTACTGAATGCACTGGCTAGGTCAGGGTTTCCCAAACTAGGGGTTGCGACCGCTTTGAAAATGGGGTCGCGAGAGAAAATGTGCGCTTACTTCATAGAACCAGGGTTACATCATTAACCTAGATGCGGTTTTAATAAAAAAGAGTGGTTTATGTAGGGCCCTATGATTTCCGAGATGCTGAAAACGCAGACGGAATTTGGTAATAAAAATGGAATCAACTGTAAAACATGGAAGATTGCAGAATTTTCCATAATTTGGCTGAAATTGAAAATGATTTCATAATTGTAAAATTAGACGAGTAGGCCTAGATAAATAATTCAGTTTTCGATTGGGGTGTTTTGAGGGGGGAGGTTGTGCGTGGGACCCTTATGTCACCTCACAACTTGGCTGTCACTTTGAGAAACATGTCGAAGAGGCCGTCTAGGACGGCCAAGTCATCAAAAATACGAAAAACTTCGACCCTAACCCCTAAATTCAGAGCAGAGCAATACCCAAAGGACTATGAGTCAGGCGATAAGCTGTTCTGCAAATTATGTCAACATACTATTGATTGGACCCGTAAAAATACATGTGATGACCACTTAAAGTCTAAAGCCCATGTGAAAAACAAGGAAAAGCACCGTGTTAGCCAGAGCATACCTCTTCAAACAACCATTTCTAGTGCAAGCTCATCAGCAGATTCAAGACGAGAATTTATTCAGGACTTTGCGGCTGTGTGCGCGCCGAGTCAGACATCCCCTTAGAAAAGCTAAGAAAGCTATGGCCGTTTTAAGTGTGAAGCACTGCAAACAGGAAGGAGCGTTCCTCGAAAATGAGAGCAGCCTCTGTCAAACTCACCCGCCCCGTGTGTGCGGCCAACATATGACTGCCGTTCTACTGAAGATCCGTGGGAAGAAGTTTGTGGTGGTTGTTGACGAGACAACAGATCCAGGGGATTGCAGCATTCTAAACATCGTCATTGGTGAGTTAACTTAACAGCCTATTAATAAAGCACTGCAACTGCAGAATGTAAATGTAGGCCGTGAATTGTCCGCATGCAAATTGTGATATTCCAAACGACAAGCTTTCGTGGTGAAATATAGCGATGCATAATGTCAGCAGCCGTCTGCCTCTCCATCTAGCTAACTATCGCTGTATCTATATTGTGTTTACACTTGAAATTTAAATAACACTAATTTTGTCACAATATTATTTTAGATTAAAACATAACTAAAGTTTGTCCTTATCTTTCATCGCAGGTGTTGAAAACCAGTACTTTCTGGTAGATGTCATTTTCATGGACAGATGCAACTACTCAACGTTTTCCCAAGCTATACTAGCCTCCCTCCACAGCAACCATCTGAACCTGAATGATGCCTGGGCAGTGGTCACAGACCATGCCTCCTACTGCCTGAAGGCATACAAGGAGGTTCTGAAAGGAGAGATGCCCAACAGTGTTCATGTACCCTGTCTCTATCAGGTCATCAATCTGGAGGGTGAAACCTGGCAGCACTACAAATACTTCTCTGAAGTTGCATCACTTGGGACATGGATGAGATCTGTCTTCTTCAAGAAGCCTGTCAGAAATAGAAGATGGGTGAGCTTCCTCATTATGAAGGAGTTTGTGCAGGCCAAGGCTCCTCCTGAAGCAGTGAGCTCCAGATGGAATAGTTCATTTGAGGCAGTGAAGTACCATGCAGAGCATGTTCATCTGTACAGAGAGTTTTTGTTGGCAGAAAAGTCATCATCCCAGGCAGTCACAAACCTCCTCAGCCAGCTGGAAACAGAGGAGAAGGTTGCTGCATTGTTGCCTACATTCTTGCATTATTATGTTTTAATTTATAATGAAACACTTTGTAGAACTCTGTATTGAAGCACTTGCCATGATAACAAATTGTGAAATGTTGTGTTGCATCATTACAAATGTACTGTTTCCCTGTACTATGCCCAAAAGCCGTTAGAACCGAGTGGACAAGACCAGTGGGACTGTGATGATGTTCTTTTCTACACAGAAGATCATCCAACATTATTGCCATACCTTTGATGCACTTCAGTCACTTCATACTGTCATAGTCCAAACTAAAAAAGTAAACAATTGCAGTTGATTACATAACTTATTTTAATTTAATTACATTTTTTACATCGTGGTGTCGCAATTATTATTTTTATATCAAAATGGGGTCAGGAGCCAAAGAACCTCACAAGGTTAAAGCCATGTGGATAGACAGCCATCCAGGAATTCACCTGTTCGGTACAGGTGGAGGATAGGAGACGAGGAAGCCACTTTAGACTATTGAGATACACCCACTGAATTTTTTATTTTATTTAACCTTTATTTAACTAGGCAAGTCAGTTAAGAACAAATTCTTATTTACAATGACGGCCTACTCCGGCCAAACCCAGACGATGCTGGGCCAATTGGGTGCTGCCCTTTGGGACTCCTAATCACGCTCGGATGTGATGCAGTCTGGATTCGAACCAGGGAGCAGGGGTGACACCTCCAGCACTGAGATGCAGTTCCTTCGACTGCTGCGCCACTTGGGAGCCCACTGTAGCCTTGCCAGCATCAGTAGAAGATGAAGAGAGAGATTCCACCCTGTCAAACATTTACGTCTTCCATGGTAGAATCATATCTGTTCATCACTTAGTAATTAACATGCCTTCTCTGAAGAGTAATCAAGTGACAAACAATTACACAGATTGTTTGTCACCGAGTGGCGCAGCGGTCTAAGGCACTGCATCTCAGTGCTAGAGGTGTCACTACAGACCCTGGTTTGATTCCAGGCTGTATCACAACCGGCCATGATTAGGAGTCCCATAGGACGGCGCACAATTGGCCCAGCATTGTCTGGGTTTGGCCAGGGTAGGCCGTCATTGTAAATAAGAATTTGTTCTTAACTGACTTGCCTAGTTAAATAAAGGATAGCAGATGATTTAATGCTTTGCTAAATGCCATGTCTGCATCTTTGTGCTACGCTAAGAGAAACTAAGAGAAACTGAAACTGACAGATGAAGATTAAAGCAATATTCACATTGGTCACACAATGTCTTTACAACCAATAATACATTCAGTCTCATAAATTACATTCAGATGACTTAATCAAAAGCAGAGGCTGAAGACTGATGATAGAGTTCTTTGCTTGTTTCTGGTTTTTTTTTATGTTAAAATCTTTCTACTATAGCAATGTTGTTTGGGGGCAAATAGAGCATAGCCTATTTGTTACTTGTACAGGCATTAAAGAAGTGAGGCTGTGTTAGGCCAATTATGCCAGTATAAATTGAGAACAGAAGAAGAAAAAACATTACAAAACAAACTGCATTTGTATGCTTGCTTTCCCTTCATCCAAAAAGAAATCAAATCATCACTTCCATTAATGTGCTTGTTGAGAGTGTAAGATCTACAATTATCTCCCAAATTGTGGTGAGCAATTAGGCTAACCACTATGTCCACAAACACATCACAATCAAACCATGATGACAGAGGGAAATTCTTATGATGCGTCACACAGGCCAACCCTGACCAAATGACTTTTTCTGCCATCCATTAAAAGGCTGTCAATGTGCTGGAAATGTTCTTCTCTATATTGAGTTACTTCTATAATGAATTGGACCGATAACACCTAATACCCGCAGCCTGTCACAAAACCAGGAGGGTATGATGAGAAGCACAGGATACCAAACACAGGCTTTGTGACTATATCCCTGGGTGAGAAAAGCCTGGTGCCTTCAGAGACAGGATGTTAAGAAGGGTCTTTCCATCTCATAAACAGCCCAACAAAAGACGTCATCATCAAAGAAACCGCAGGGAAGACTGTGGAGGGGAAGTGAGAACAGTGGGAGATATGAGAGGATGGTCGTTTGCACCGCTCTACTAAAACCAGCAGCCAAACCAAAACAAACCCTTTTGGCCAATTACAGCCTGAGTTGCGCCTTGGAAAGTATTTTTTTGTTGAGAATTAAAACATTATATAATTGGAATCGGTTATGACATTGTCTTCCCTATATTCATTTAGCAGGGGTGGCCCACCACTGTTAATTGTTGCCACCACTGCAAAAAAAAATGGTTGTTTATAATCAATATCGGCTGAGACTCGCTTTTAAATGGATAGTCGTTGGCTCAATGACTGGAAGTCTATGGGAACAGCTTGCATGTCATTGCCCTAACGCTACCCTTGCCACCACTGCTGAACAAAAATCCAAGGGGAAACACTAAGATGTGTGGTTTGCAATGCATGCAACCCTACACTTACCAGCACTTTTGCTGTGGTAGGCTAATTGCAGGTGTGACCATTATCAACAAAGCAGGAGTGAGGCAGATGGCACAGCCTAGCAGGAATAGGTTACTGAGGCCATTGCTGAGTAGGCATACTGAAGCAACTCAGCATGCTTTCTAATTACATGTAATTACAATTCTTATTTACTGTCGAACATGAGTTAGCTACTCTTCATTTCCAGTAAGGGTGTCAATATTG
The DNA here is from genome assembly GCF_013265735.2 of Oncorhynchus mykiss. NCBI lineage: Eukaryota > Metazoa > Chordata > Actinopteri > Salmoniformes > Salmonidae > Oncorhynchus > Oncorhynchus mykiss. The sequence continues at coordinate 53,636,275 of NC_048577.1, forward strand.
TCAAGTCGTTTTTAAAGACCAAACATGAATGTTATTGTCATAGAAGGCTTATTTGAGTTGATGTGTGAGAGTGTGTGTGGACACAGTCCAATTGAAAGATAAAGACAGTGAGCACACATCAGAAACAGTGTTTTGAAAACATCCGTCCCGTTTCTTCTTAGAAAATAGGGCAGTGAAAACAAATAGCTCCCACTGCAGCAGCTGACAGGCTACATTGGTTTCACATTGGTGCATGAACCCTTCCTGACCCAGTTCCTACTATAAGCCGTCATCATCGTGGGGTGGGGGTGGGTACAAAGAAGAGCATCAACCTATTAATGGCATGTGGATACGTTTTGAGGCTTGTCAACAGAAAAAGACCAACTGGCATTCGGGAGGCCAGCAGGAAGCCTGTATTCAACACTTGTTACAGTTGGTCAAGTCTGTCGATTGACCCATAGGATTGACCACGAAGTGGTCATTGACGTGGCCAATTGCTCTGATGACAGATCTATCTACTAAATAAACAACCGCCGCCAAGAAATTACTGAGTAGTGCTTCTTGGTCTTGCTAATATGAAATCATTACAACTCTACCCTTACGTAATACATGGGAAAGAGAGTAGTAGAGAATACAACATATATCAAATTATTTGTGTGTGTCCCCAATATATCAGCAATAACTTATTATATAGGCCTAAAATAATATCTACATGTGATATATACATTATATATTTATTATGCATCCCTATTTTGGATTAGTAGCCCAGTGTTTCAAATCACAGAGGAACATAGAACAAACGACTGAGTTGCAGAGAGGACAAGATACCCCGGCTGATATGTAAACATTGCTAGAGGGTGAATGCAGCAGCAGGTAAAGGATTCAATGAATGTATAACGTATAACAATCTGCAAAGGGGAATCATTCCATCAGTGATGCTGTAACATTAAAAGGAAAATACAGTGGTCAATGTCAAAGAGAAGAGTTCAATAATTCCCCAATTACCTGCAGATTCGCCTGTGTTGATCCAGTCGGGGTTTGCAATGCTTGCGATTGCAAAGATATCCGCTGCCAGAAACAGACATCCTGATATAATTGTTAATTTATCCATATTTGCAGCTCAAGTCTGTGTGCTTTAAATGAGCAGATATGAAAGACGTGGCTTAGAGTTCCAGGTAAGACCAAGGAGTGTAAACCTCAGAAATACAGTTTTTAGATATATGTTTCCGTTAGATAGTTATCAGTCCACCTCACCCCCTTCAAAAGAGATTCAACTGGTTTGGAGGTTCAGCCTGTCATTATTCATTTGGACATGGCAGCAACAGCAAATCAACACACCTTCATTCCGCTTACATATGGCTAAAAACGGAGGAAAAAAATCACATCTCAAACGACCATCGTTTCGACCCGAATCTTCCTCCGATAAAGCAAAAGGAGCTGGCGCAACGTCAGGGCCCAAGTCTCCAGTCGCTGGTGTTCTCGCTCGGATCTGCACGGTAGCAGCAGCATTTGGTTATTGAGACTAGCCGGATAGCTAGCCACCTAGCTAGCTATTTCCCACATTCGAACTCTGTGTGCCGAACAACAACCCAGAGAGGGTGCTTGACGGCCGAACCCCCATTTGAATAAGTACTTTAAACCATTTCACGAACAAAACTCCGTCAGACAGAAGTACTAAATAATCGAATAATGCTGTGCCTTCAGTATGTCCTTGTTTTCAGCGAAGCTCTAAGGCTAGCTAGCCGTCAGGAAAACGAGAACCCATCCTCCCTCTTGCTTATTCATGCCCCCTTCTCCGCTGCTGGAATAGCATCTGTAGTGTAAATAGACCGCTAGCTAGCAAGCTCTGGTGCGGACATAGCGAAGTAGGAACCAAGGCAGCTCGAGCAGGCTCTGCGGCTTTCGCATAATCTTTATATGGAAATACGATATTATTAAAGCCGCTAGGAGAGGTGGTGATTATGCTTTCCCCGATTAGCCCACTAGCTTGGCCCCCTATCAACCGAACACCGTGCCTCACGCAGTGCGTTCCACAGACACAACAGCTCTCTCTCTCTCTCTCTCTCACACACACACACACACACACACACACACACACACACACACACACACACACACACACACACACACACACACACACACACACACACACACAGGGGGCATTCGCTATCGTCTCGCGAGATCGTTGGCGTGAGAGACGTTTCAGACAGATGGGACCATGCAGAGGGGGTAGATGAGACCACTCATTTAGAAGGACATGACATACATCAAACCGTTTATTATTCTCATCAGAGGAAGAAGTAACGCCTTTCCTTTTAACACTCAAAGGCTCCTTATCCCATGTTTGAATAAGTGTCCATTCTACCAGATAAAAGTGGTCCCCAAGATAGGAGTGATGGGGGGAAAAAACGACAATCTGAAATGTTTGTATGCTTACCTTTTTGTGACACATTTTTGCCAACAAAAGCATGTGTAGATGCCTTAGTTTATTCTCACTGACACATGCTGTAGTTAAGGTCAAAGCAAATCCTCTGATCTATCAAGGGAGTGTGCCAGATAGCAGTACTTTGCTGGTCAGCGCTTTCCACTATTCCATTAGAGCAGCAAAGCAATCAGCAGAAAGTAACCTCCCACCCACTCAACACAGCAGTCTCAGCAATGTGAGTCTTCACACTGGGCACAGATGTCAGTTTAACATCTTGTTTTGATGCACATTTTGTTGAGTTGTTAACTAACGTGAATTCAACGTGAAATCAACCAAACATGTCACCCTGTCATTTAATTTAGGTTAAAAGTAGGGTGTAAAATACAAAATACCTTTAAGTTGATGACTATTTGCAAATCCAATCAGTTTTCCACAACATCATTACATTTTTTGGTTAAAATAATCTGGAAACAACTTTGATTCAACCAGTTTTTACCAAATGTGTTTCTGCTTTGGATAGAATATATAGATCACCCAGTTCACATAAACTCAGCAAAAAAAGAAACGTCCTCTCACTGTCAACTGCGTTTATTTTTAGCAAACTTAACATGTGTTAATATTTGTATGAACATAAGATTCAACAACTGAGACATAAACTGAACACAAGTTCCACAGACATGTGACTAACAGAAATGGAATGTGTACCTGAACAAAGGGGGGGTCAAAAGTAACAGTATCTGGTGTGGCCATCAGCTGCATTAAGTACTGCAGTGCATCTCCTCCTCATGGACTGCACCAGATTTGCCAGCTCTTACTGTGAAATGTTACCCCACTCTTCCACCAAGGCACCTGCAAGTTCCCTGACATTTCTGGGTGGAATGGCCCTAGCCCTCACCCTCCGATCCAACAGGTCCCAGATGTGCTCAATGGGATTGAGATCTGGGCTCTTCGCTGGCCATGACAGAACACTGACATTCCTGTCCTGCAGGAAATCACGCACAGAACGAGCAGTATGGCTGATGGCATTGTCATGCTGGGGGGTCATGTCAGGATGAGCCTGCAGGAGGGGTACCACATGAGGGAGGAGGATGTCTTCCCAATAACGCAGAGCGTTGAGATTGCCTGCAATGACAACAAGCTCAGTCCGATGATGCTGTGACACACCGCCCCAGACCATGACGGACCCTCCACCTCGATCCCGCTCCAGAGTACAGGCCTCGGTGTAATGCTCATTCCTTCGACGATGAACGCAAATCCGACCATCACCCCTGGTGAGACAAAACCGTGACTTGTCAGTGAAGAGCACTTTTTGCCAGTCCTGTCTGGTCCAGCGATGTTGGGTTTGCGCCCATAGGCGACGTTGTTGCCAATGATGTCTGGTGAGGACCTGCCTTACAACAGGCCTAAAAGCCCCCAGTCCAGCCTCTCTCAGCCTATTGCAGACAGTCTGAGCACTGATGGAGGGATTTTGCGTTCCTGGTGTAACTCGGGCAGTTGGTGTTGCCATCCTGTACCTGTCCCGCAGGTGTGATGTTCCGATGTACCGATCCTATGCAGGTGTTGTTACACGTGGTCTTCCACTGCGAGGACGACCAGCTGTCCATCCTGTCTCCCTGTAGTGCTGTCTTAGGCGTCTCACAGTACGGACATTGCAATTTATTGCCCTGGCCACATCTGCAGTCCTCATGCCTCCTTGCAGCATGCCTATGCCACATTCACGCAGATGAGCAGGGACCCTGGGAATCTTTCTTTTGGTGTTTTTCAGAGTCAGGAGAAAGGCCTCTTTAGTATCCTAAGTTTTCATAACTGGGACCTTAATTGCCTCCCATTCATTCCGCAGGTGCATGGTCATTAATTGTTTTTGGTTCATTGAACAAGCATAGGAAACAGTGTTTAAACCCTTTACAATGAAGATCTGTGAAGTTATTTGGATTTTTATGAATTATCTTTGAAAGACAGGGTCCTGAAAAAGGGACGTTTCTTTTTTTCCGAGTTTGTATTGCTTGCCTGTATGATCTAAGCTTTTACAGAACAACCCGAAATTGACACTAGAATATGCAGGAGACCCAACTTGGAAAAATTATATCCTGTGTGCTCATATTCACTCAATTGTAGGTCCCACTGGCTGACCAGGCAGAATGACATGAACACACATTCTAATGGTGGAAGAGGTCCTTAGCTGACTGTGTTATATGTTAAAATGTATTCATGTTTAAGGACTCTTGGAAGGTTAGTCCAAATGAGGACTAAAAGAGATCCTAGTAAAATGTATACCCATTTGAAGAGAAAAAAAGTTCTTAATTTGTTTAATAAGATTAGATTTTCTCAGAAGACCCCACACTATAGCCTTCATGGCATTTATGGCACACAAGGTATATTATTGCATTTCCCTGTTACCACACAGTCAGTCAATCACTGATTCAAGCACCACTCCACCACCTCCAATGGGCAATACATGTTAAACCTAAATAGACCCACATGGATATGTAGCTTTATTATTCACTACGTTCCTTGAATACATGAGTCACTGACACCCAGTTGATATGTGTTGATTTGTAATGTTTAGTCATCAAGGCCTTTTTTGCCCCTCTCTCTCTCGTCATAGTGGTTATTCTTAATAGCTGCTTTTGCTGTGCCATATTTTTGATAACGTGTTTGATCAAACTCCAGATCGATAAATATTCTTAACAAAAATATAAACATGCAACAATTTCAAAATGTTTACTTAGTTACAGTTCATAGAAGGAAATCAGTCAACTTAAATAAATTGACCCCCCAAACGATCCTACAGGTGAAGAAGCCGGATGTGAAAGTCCTGGCCTGACATGGTTACATGTGGTCTGCGGTTGAAAGGCTGGTTGGACAACTGCCAAATTCTTTAAAACGGAGGTGGCTTATGGTAGAGAAATTAACATTAAATTCTCTGGCAACAGCTCTGTTGGACATACCTGCAGTCAGCATGCCAATTGCACACTCCCTCAACTTGAGACATCTGTGGCATTGTGGTGTGTGACAAAACTGCACATTTTAGTGTGGACTTACTGCCCCCAGCAGAAGGTGCACCTGTGTAATGATCATGCTATTTAATCAGCTTCTTGATATGCCACACCTGTCAGGTGGATGAATTATCTTAGCAAATGAGAAATGCTCACTACCAGGGATGTAAACAAAATTGTGTGCACAATTTGAGAGAAATAAGCTTTTTGTGCATATGGAACATTTCTGGGATCTTTTATTTTAGCTCATGAAACATGTTGCGTTTATATTTTTGATATAAACAATACCCCCACAATTTTCCCCTCATTCTAACATACTTGGCTGCTACACTAGATGCAACATTTTTGCTGATGTAGCAGCGCCAACAGATTTTCAAGGCTCTTAGTCTCCCCCTGCAGCAGCTGGGCGGAATAACAAAGATATCATTACTCACATTCATCTTGGTGATCAAATCAGACTGCCATTACTGTAGATAGGCCATTTAATGAATTTACATCAAATATACAGAGAAATTGACAACAAAAAGCATAATTATTCCTGATACCTGTGTACAATTATTGTAGAACAAACTTTAACATGATTTGTTAACAAAAGATTATCGTTTACTGTGAGATGAAGTCATGGGCTTCATATCAGAACCAGGTTCCTTTTTCTGGAGTAAGCAGCCAGGCACAACCTGCCCAGGTTAAAATGTTAAATAACTGTTTCATTGTTTATGGTTTATTTATTTTCACAATTCATCCACGAAGGGTGTGTTGGCGAGGTGTCCGCTAGCTGCCATCGATTTCTTGCCGTCCACAAACTTTCTCGCAGCCTGGAAAAACAAAATACACTTATCACATTGTCCCTTATTCCCCTTGTGTCCCCAGCTGATCTGCTATAAATAAACGTAAATGTAGGATGCACACAGAAATCAGTCTTCAAAAATGTTATTCAGTTATTTTTTCCACTTTATTATTTACTTGGAGAATGGCATTCCGATCACTTTACCCAAACATTATATGGAGGTATAGTTTGGAAGATAGACATGGAGGGAAAGGAAGGATTTAGGGGCACATACAGACAGCAACCCCCATAGCCAAGGGGCAATATATTCACCTTAAATATTCACAGGCATACAAGGAGTGTACAAAACATTAGGAACGACTGTTCTTTCCATGATAGACTGAGCAGGTGAAAGCAATGATCACTTATTTATGTCACCTGTTAAATCCACTTCAATCAGTGTATATGAAGGAAAGGAGACAGGTTAAAGAAGGATTTTTAAGCCTTGAGACATGGATTGTGTATGCATGCCATTCAGAGGGTGAATGGGCAAGACAAAATATTTAAGAGCCTTTGAGCAGGATATGGTAGTAGGTGCCAGGCACACCAATTTAAGTGTCAAGAACTGAAACGCTGCTGTGTTTTTCACACTCAACAGTTTCGTGTGTATCAAGAATGGTCCACCACCCAAAGGACATCCAGCCAACTGACACAACTCTGGGAAGCATTGGAGTCAACATGGGCCAGCATCCCTGTGGAACGCTTGACACCTAGTGGAGTCCATGCCCGATGAATTGAAGCTGTTCTGAGGGCAAAGGGGGTGCAACTCAATATTAGGAAGGTGTTCCTAATGTTTTACACACACACACCTTAGCAAAATACATTAAAACTCAGTTTTTCACAATTCCTGACATATAATCCTAGTAAAAATTCCCTGTTTTAGGTCAGTTAGGATCACCACTATTTTAAGAATGTGAAATGTCAGAATAATAGTAGAGAGAATTATTTAAGCTTTTATTTCTTTCATCACATTCCCAGTGGGTCAGAAGTTTACATAGACTCAATTAGTATTTGGTAGTATTGCCTTTAAAATTGTTTAACTTTGGTCAAACATTTCAGGTAGCCTTCCACAAGCTTCCCACAATAAGTTGGGTGAATTTTGGCCCATTCCTCCTGACAGAGCGGATGTAACCGAGTCAGGTTTGTAGACCAGCTCGCTAGCACACGCTTTTTCAGTTCTGCACACAAATGTTCTATAGGATTGAGGTCAGGGCTTTGTGATGGCCATTCCAATACCTTGACTTGGTTGTCCGTAAGCCATTTAGCCACAACTTTGGAAGTATGCTTGGGGTCATTGTCCATTCTGAAGACCCATTTGCAACAAAGCTTTAACTTCCTGACTGATGTCTTGAGATGTTGCTTCAATATATCCACATAATTATCCATCCTCATGATGCCATCTATTTTGCGAAGAGCACCAGTCCCTCCTGAAGCAAAGCACCCCCACAAAATAATGCTGCCACCCCTGTGTTTCACGGTTGGGATGGTGTTCTTCGGCTTGCAAGCCTTCCCCTTTATCCTCCAAACATAACGATGGTCATTATGGCCAAACAGTTCTATTTTTGTTTTATCAGACCAGAGCACATTTCTCCAAAAAGTATGATCTTTGTCCCCATGTGCAGTTGCAAACCGTAGTCTGGCTTTATGGCGGTTTTGGAGCAGTGGCTTCTTCCTTGCTGAGCGCCCTTTCGGGTTATGTCAATATGGGACTTGTTTTACTGTGGATATAAATATTTTTGTATCCGTTTCCTCCAGCATCTTGACATGGTCCTTTGCTGCTGTTCTGGGATTGATTTGCACGTTTTGCACCAAAGTATGTTCATCTCTAGGAGACAGAACGAGTCTCCTTCCTGAGCGGTATGACGGCTGCGTGGTCCCATGGTGTTTATACTTGCGTACTATTGTTTGTACAGATGAACGTGGTACATTCAGGCGTTCGGAAATTACTCCCAAGGATGAACCAGACTTGTGGAGGTCTACAATTTATTTTCTGAGGTCTTGGCTGATGTCTTGATTTTCCCATGATGTCAAGCAAAGAGGCACTGAGTTTGAAGGTAGGCCTTGAAATACATCCACAGGTACACCTCCAATTGACTCAAATGATGTCAATTAGCCTATCAGAAGCTTCTAAAGCCATGCCTTTGTCATGCACAAAGTAGATGTCCTAACCGACTTGCCAAAACTATAGTTTGTTGACAAGAAATTTGTGGAGTTGTTGAAAAACGAGTTAATGACTCCAACTTAAATGTATGAAAACTTCCGACTTCAACTGTGTGTGTGTGTGTGTGTGTGTGTGTGTGTGTGTGTGTGTGTGTGTGTGTGTGTGTATACACATATATATACACACACACACACACACACACACACACATTTATTATGTCTTAGCCATGAAGGTCAATAATGCAGTAGTAACATAAGAACCTGATATATGTTGATAAGTGACTGTCCCTAACAGTGCCTGTCCCTCTGTACAGGTGATCAAAGCTGCCATCACCCAGGTGACAGGGGTTGTGAAGGGAGGCATGTCCGAGGATGATGTCACCAGAGCAAAGTGAGTTCACTAAACAACTTGGCTCATTAAGTGGACATGAAACTTGGTGCTGTCTCTGTGGTTTTATTTAACCTTTAACCAAGCCAGTCAGTTAATAACAAATTCTTATTTACATTGATGGCCTATAATACCTTCTTGCCCTAGCAGTAGTGAATGTTGAAGTGTACTCACGTTGACAACGTCTGCGTGGCTGACAGAGTCGATGCTCTGGGTAACTGTCTCTGGTGAGTGGTAGGCTCCGCTGGACAGAGCCTGGGCCCCCATCTCCTCCAGCAGGCCCTCGGAACTCTCCATGGACATCAGGTACTCGGCTTTCAACTGCTTCCTACCAGGTAAGAGGGGGAAAGGGTCAAAGGTCAAATCAGGGCAAGAAGTTATTTTAGGCCATCAATGTAAATAAGAATTTGTTACTAACTGACTGGCTTGGTTAAAGGTTAAATAAAACCACAGAGAGACAGCACCAAGTTTCATGTCCACTTAATGAGCCAAGTTGTTTAGTGAACTCACTTTGCTCTGGTGACATCGTCCTCGGACACGCCTCCCTTCGCAACCCCTGTCACCTGGGCGATGGCAGCTTTGATCACCTGTACAGAGGGACAGTCACTGTTAGGGACAGTCACTTATCAACATATATCAGGTTCTAACACGTTCTTATGTCACTACTGCATTATAGTGTGCTCACCTCTCCTGCGGAGTCGGCTTGGGCGATGGAGTAGACTCCAAAGAGTCCAGAGTCAGCGTATGTGGCATTGAAGGCTGTGGCCTGAATAGGAGACAGAGAAATAAGCATTAGATTAACTTCTGTACACAAGATAGTCCAAGATCATTGTGCTTTCTAACCTCTAAACCTTTATTTTTCTCTGTGCGTAATTTAGACAATCATACAATGAAAGCTGAAATTCTACATAACTGGAGTCATGTTGAATATCGATTTATATTGTAGTGACCACAAACAACACAGGAATAACTGTAGCAACAAACAGGGAAGTTACTCACATCGAAGGGCTGTGTGGTTGCATTGGCGATGCCCTGGCTCAGTTTGCTGGTGACGTTGGAGCCTCTCTTTACGTGTGGCCCGGCTCCCAGAACCCTTTGCAGCACACTAAAGGCATTGGCCTCTGCTGATCCAGTCACACCGCCCTCGCTGGCGATCAGCGAGTGGACCAGACCGGCCCCGTTCTGCACCCGCAGCTCACCTGCAGGGACACACAGTCACACACGGTTAACCACCATCAGGGTACGAACACACAACCCATCTTGGCTCACACACTGGGGTTGACTGAATCAGTGGCCCAGACTAGAGCTCAGCAGTTAGGCGTGCATTGCTTCTAAGGCTCTCTATGGGTCTTACCTCCGCGGTATACAGCCTTGGCCCCAGCAACTCCAGCCCCACTGCGGACACTGAGAAACTGCTCTCCTACCTGCCTCAGCACTGAGTGATTCACACCTGGGGAGAGACGGCACAGACAGGGGTCATGTCACTGGAAGACACACCAGAGAGCCAGCAGGAGACACACACACAGGTGGACTGTCATCACATAGACATCACATGCCCTCAGTTCAGTGTTTCACACAGGGGTACATACTAGGGCCGGGAATTGCCAGGGACCTCACGATATTATCACCATACTTAGGTGCTGAAGCGATATGTAGTGTCGTTCTATATGTATTGCGATTCGATACTGTGATTTTATTTCGATTCAATATATATTTTGCTCACCATATGTCTGCTGCCGAGGGATGAGAGAGCCATGAGAAAATGACTTCATCAGTAAGGGAAATATACTACATGGCTAAAAGTATGTGGACACCCCTTCAACTGAGTGGATTCGGCTACTTCAGCCACACCCGTTGCTGACAGGTGTAAAAATTGAGCACACAGTCATGCAATCGCCATAGACAAACATTGGCAGTAGAATGGCCTGTACTGAAGAGCTCAGTGACTTTCAACGTGGCACTGTCATAGGATGCCACCTTTCCAACAAGTCAGTTTCTCAAATTTCTGCCCTGCTAGAGCTACCCCAGTCAACTGTAAGTGCTGTTATTGTGAAGTGGAAATGTCTCGGAGCAACAACAGCTTAGCCGCGAAGTGGTAGGCCACACAAGTTCACGAAACGGGACTGCCGAGTGTCCTCGGGTTGTAACACTCACTACCGAGTTCCAAACTGCCTCTGGAAGCAACATCTACACAATAACTGCTCACCAGGAGCTTCATGAAATGGGTTTCCATGGCCAAGCAGCCTTACACAAGCTTAAGTTCATGCGTTGGCTGGAGTGGTGTAAAGCTTGCCGCCATTGGACTCTGGAGCAATGGAAACGTGTTCTCTGGAGTGATGAATCGCGCTTCACCATATGGCAGTCCGACAGACGAATCTGGGTTTGGAGGATGCCAGGAGAACACTACCTGCCCCAATGCACAGTACCAACTGTAAAGTTTGGAGGAGGAATAATGGTCTGGGGCTGTTTTTCATGGTTTGGGCCCCTTAGTTCCAGTGAAGGGAAATCTTAACGCTACAGCATACAATGACATTCCAAACGATTCTGTGCTTCCAACTTTGTGGTAACAGTTTGGGGAAGGCCCTTTCCTGTTTTTGCATGACAATGCCAACATGCACAAAGCGAGATCCATAAAGAAATAGTTTGTTGAGATCGGTGCGGAAGAACTTGAATGGCCTACACAGAGCCCTGACCTCAACCCCATCGAACACATTTGGGATGACTTGGAACGCCAACTGCAAGTCAGGCCTAATCGCCCAACATCAGTGTCCGACCTCACTAATGCTCGTGGCTTAATGGAAGCAAGTCCCCGCAGCAATGTTTCAACATCTAGTGGAAAGCCTTCCCAGAAGAGTCGAGGCTGTTATAGCAGCAAAGGGGGGACCAACTCCATATTATTAACCATGATTCTGGAATGAGATGTTCGACATGTAGTGTAAGTGCTGAAAACAAATTGGCTCCCTATTTAAAAAGAAGATGGAGAACAAGTTGGGGCAAGTACCGCAAAATCAATATTGCGATATTATCAAAACTATACGATATCGTCAAAAATAATCTCAATATGTAACTAGCAATTTATTTCCTATCACTTGTACATACCAGAGAGCAGTCATGTCACACACAAAGTGTGTCATACTGGAGCAGAACAGCTGACCTCTACTCCACATATCTTTAGACAGCCTTTAACTCTAGGGTTTGGACGGAGGCCAAAGGAAATGTGATGTGTACACAGTACGTACACACACAGAAGGAGAGTGTGTTTACGTCAGCCTAATTCAAAGGATATGACCCTTATTGTGACCAAATCAATAGGGTTGTTCCGATTCCCTACCCTTCTTCCTGAAGTGTGCACTTGCTCAATATCCCCTCAAGGATTTAAAAGTAATACATTGGCTAGAGTGAGTTTCCACCATATTCCTTTTCAATCCATGAGGGGCTGCACACTTCAGGAAAAAGGTAGGGCAAGGAATCAGAACAGCCCCGGAGACATGCTGAAGGAGCTGCAACATGTTAAAAGGAGAACCCAGGGTGCCATTGGATCAAAAAGACTAACAGCCAGACACACTCACCTAGTCCTACAAGAGCCATTCTGGCACTGGTGAAATTGTTCTGGACAAAGGACTGCAGCTAAGGGGAATAAGGAAGTAGGAGAGAGTTTAAGAGAGAGCTAAGCTGTGACAAACACAAGGTAGCACTATAGTGAAAAACACAGCTATTAACAGTCTTACCTGTTCACCACTGACTTTGCCAACCATGTAGTCAGGACAGTACAGGGAGTTGGATAGAGCGTTTTTGTAAGCAGCTTCATGCAACTTCTCAATGACACCTTCAGAGAAATAAACCCCATAACAAAATACTTCAGTCAGTGTGTTGGCAAGGAGAACTAATAACAGGATGCTAGACAAATGACTATAGACCCAATTTTTTTTTTTTTTTTTTTTTTATTTTTTTTTTTTTTTTAAATCGGCAGCATACAAATATATACTAAACCAAAATGCTACTGGTAATTGAATAAAACATTAATTCAACAAGGACCAATCGTGCTGAACAAGTAAAGTGAATAGAGGGGAAGTGTTGCTGACCTATCTGTGAACACTGGTGGGCCAGGGCCCGGTCTACCTTGACCCTGGAGGTCAGGTCGTCCACCTCCCATGGCCGGAACTCTGGGGTCATGGTCACGTTGATCAGGTACTCAATCACTGTGTCTCTGAGGAGAAGGATGGACGTTGGATGGGCAGACAAACATATGGACACACACAGACAATGCAACAGTCATAACTCTCAACATACAGTGGCAAGAAAAAGTATGTGAACCCTCTGGAAATACCTGGATTTCTGCATAAATTGGTCATCAAATTTGATCTGATCTTCATCTAAGTCACAACAATAGACAAACACAGTCTGCTTAAACTAATAACAAACAATTAGAAGTTTTCATGTCTTTATTGAACACACTGTGTAAACATTCACAGTGCAGGGTGGGAAAAGTATGTGAACCCTTGGATTTAATAACTGGTTGACCCTCCTTTGGCAGCAATAACCTCAAACAAACATTTTCTGTACAGTCGTGGCCAAAAGTTGAGAATGACACATGTATATTAATTTTAACAAAGTCTGCTGCCTCAGTTTGTATGATGGCAATTTGCATAAACTCCAGAATGTTATGAAGAGTGATCAGATGAATTGCAATTAATTGCAAAGTCTTTGCCATGCAAATTAACTGAATCCCCAAAAAACAATTTCCACTGCATTTCAGCCCTGACACAAAAGGACCAGCTGACATGTCAGTGATTCTCTCGTTAACACAGGTGTGAGTGTTGACGAGGACAAGGCTGGAGATCACTCTGTCATGTTGATTGAGATTGAATAACAGACTGGAAGCTTCAAAAGGAGGGTGGTGCTTGGAATCATTTTTCTTCCTCTGTCAACCATGGTTACCTCCAAGGAAACACGTGCCGTCACCATAGCTTTGCACAAAAAGGTCTTCACGGCAAGGATATTGCAGCTAGTAAGATTGATCCGATAAATAGTTGATTTAGGTGCATCAAGAACTTCAAGGAGAGCGGTTCAATTGTTGTGAAGAATGCTTCAGGGCGCCCAAGAAAGTCCAGCAAGCGCCAGGACCGTCTCCTAAAGTTGATTCAGCTGTGGGATCAGGGCACCACCAGTACAGAGCTTGCTCAGGAATGGCAGCAGGCAGGTGTGAGTGCATCTGCACGCACAGTGAGGCAAAGACTTTTGGAGGATGGCCTGGTGTCAAGGGCAGCAAAGAAGCCACTTCTCTCCAGGAAAAACATCAGACTGACAGACTGATATTCTGCGAAAAGGTACAGGGATTGGACTGCTGAGGACTGGGGTCATTTTCTCTGATGAATCCCCTTTCCGATTGTTTGGGGCATCCGGAAAAAAGCTTGTCTGGAGAAGACAAGGCGAGCGCTACCATCAGTCCTGGGTCATGCCAACAGTAAAGCATCCTGAGACCATTCATGTGTGGGGTTGCTTTTCAGCCAAGGAAGTGGGCTCACTCACAATTTTGCCTAAGAACACAGCCATGAATAAAGAAAGGTACCAACACATCCTCCGAGGGCAACTTCTCCCAACCATCCAGGAACAGTTTGGTGACGAACAATGCCTTTTCCAGCATGATGGAGCACCTTGCCACAAGGCAAAAGTGATAACTAAGTGGCTCGGGGAACAACACATCAATATTTTGGGTCCATGGCCAGGAAACTCCCCAGACCTTAATCCCTCAAGAGGCGGGTGGACAAACAAAAACCCACAAATTCTGACAAAGTCCAAGCATTGATTATGCAAGAATGGGCTGCCTTTGTTGATTTACTTGTGTGTTTTGGGTCGTTGTCCTGTTGCGTCACCCAACTTCTGTTGAGCTTCAATTGGCTGACAGCCTAATCTCCTGCAAAATGTCTTGATAAACTTGGGAATTCATTTTTCCGTCGATTTTAGCAAGCTGTCCAGGCCCTGAGGCAGCAAAGCAGCCTCAAACCATGATGCTCCCTCCACCATACTTTACAGTTGGGATGAGGTTTTGGTGTTGGTGTGCTGTGACTTTTTTTTCTCCAAAGTGTTGTGTGTTCCTTCCAAACAACTGTAGTTTCATCTGTCCACAGAATATTTTGCCAGTAGCGCTGTGGAACATCCAGGTGCACTTTTGCAAACTTCAGATGTGCAGCAGTGTTTTTTTGGACAGCAGTGGCTTCTTCCGTGGTGTCCTCCCATGAACACCATTCTTGTTTAGTGTTTTATGTATCATAGACTCAGAGATTCTGTAAGTCTTTAGCTGACACTCTAGCATTCTTCTTAATTAACCTCATTGAGCATTTTGCGCTGTGCTCTTGCAGTCATCTTTGCAGGACGGCCACTCCGAGGGAGAGTAACAACAGTGCTGAACTTTTATAGACAATTTGTCTTACCGTGGACTGATGAACATCAAGGCTTTTAGAGATACTTTTGTAACCCTTTCCAGCTTTATGTAAGTCTAACCATTTTTCTGAGATCTCTTTTGTTCGAGGCATGGTTCACATCAGGTGATGCTTCTTGTGAATAGCAAACTCAAATTTTGTGAGTGGTTTTTATAGGGCAAGGTAGCTCTAACCAACATCTCCAATCTCATCTCATTGATTGGACTCCAGGTTAGCTGACTGCTGACTCCTATTAACTTTTGGAGAAGTCATTAACCTAGGGGTTCACATACTTTTTCCACCCTACACTGAATGTTTAATTTATGTATTCAATATAGACAAGAAAAATACAATAATTTGTGTGTTATTAGTTTAAGCACACTACGTTTGTCTATTGTTGTGACTTAGATGAAGATCAGATCAAATTTGATGACCAATTTATGCAGAAATCCAGGTAATTCCAAAGGATTCACATACTGTTTCTTGCCACTGTAGATGATGAATCAAGATGATCTCAAGTGGCCCTATGGGAAGCCTCTATGATAAATAGGTAAGAAACACAGGAGCTAATTACACCATGAATCAACCCTGTCCTCGCATACAACGTGTCCGTAATTCAAGTTCTCATCCATCAATTCAACACCAAAGTAAACCCACACACTTTGAGGGAGTCTGGCTGCGGTAGTAAGGGTACTTACAAGTGGTCTCTCAAACACTCCACAGAGTAAACCATGGTCTCCCTCGATGACGTTACGCTGCGGACATACAGAAAACAGACATGTTAGCTACATCCTCCAGACTAGACTAGCTATGATGCACATTGCTTTGGAATGAGGTGAAAATAGGAACATTCTTGTGCTGTGTGTGCAGATTGGCATTTACTGGGATGATTCATGTACTGGAGGCAGCTCTACAGGGTGGTCACTAGCTGGCACAGCCACAATGTCATAAAATCTGATTTTAAACCTAAACTTAACCATACTGCTAACCTTAAATTGAGGCAGAATTTTTTTTTTGTTTTCATAACTTTGTTTACGATATAGCCAATTTTGACTTTGCAGCTGGCCCATCTAGCTTTGCCCCCAGGACATGATTCATCCCAATAAATGTCAACCTGCATGTGACTCTGTGCTTCTCTCATCTTGTTCATTCTGCTCTATCCTAAAACGTGAGCCCCCTGTTGACTCGAGGGCAACTGTATGTGTGTGCATCTATAATATAGTGAAGCTATAGCTTGTGTGAGGTATGGGTGTTGAAGTTGGTGTTAACGTTTCACTGCCTCCTACATTTACGTTTATTTACGGCAAGTCAGGCGGGGACACAGGAGGAATAAGGGAAAAGGAGGGAAGGGGTACACAACACAAGTGTATAATATAATAATAATATTCCATTTAGCAGACGCTTTTATCCAAAGCGACTTATAGTCATGCGTACATACATTTTACTTATGGTTGGCCCAGAGAATTGAACCCACAACCCTGGCGGTACAAGCACCATGCTCTACCAACTGAGCCATACAGGGTAACAGAGGGTATATTGTAGCATACACTCTGTATGTGGTGATAGGAAACAGTATAATGTATACTCTGCATGAGGACAAAAATGGGGTTAGGGGACAGGGAGGGAGGGGACATAGTGCTGTACTCTCCATACTCACTGACCTCAGACTACCCCCCACTGCCTCCACACCACGACAGATCCTGAACGCAGACGCTCCCTTAGTAGTCTGAAAAACAACAGTGACAGTGTTCATTCATTAACTTAAGGACTTAAAAAAAAACAGTGTAGTTGTGATGGAAATTGCCCTTATTGTTGAAGTCATTCACAAGTCAAAGAGATCAATCCATTCATAAAACCACTGGGACTTACCAGATTGGCTGCCAACCGCAGGACATGACTGACTCCCTGGTTCTCCACAGTCTCATAACGAGTGCCTGCTTTAACAAACACACCCACACTGGACACGGGAGAGTAGTTCTCCAATGACGCAATCACTAGACCGTTGGGCAGCTTGGACACCTAATAGAGAATACAGGGAGGGAGAGTCATGATGTCACAGCTGGAACACACGTGAGACTGGCAGCATTGTTGTTTTGGAAACTGCAGAGTGAGTAAGAGAGTAAACATTCCATTCTGTTCAACTGAGGTAAAGTTCTTGTGATCAACTACACAACCAAAAGTTCATTTTCCAATATGGAGGGAAAAATATGTCTACACAGTAAGTAAAAGTGTGTGCATGGTAGTACCTAAAACAAGTCTACACATGAACATAATCACAATGCTTAGCCATAGAGTAGAGCACATCCTCATCCCTGACACACCATGCAAGGACCCACCAAGAAAAACTCCACACCCCAGTTTGGGCTACAACTAGGGCCCAGAGTTTTTCCTGTGATCCCATGTGAAAACTTCTTGGCCTCTATGACATACCTGTACACTCTGGGGAGGCAGGGCCGCCCCAGCCTTCAGGCCAGCCAAGGGCTCAGTGAGGACATCACTCCTCCTGGCTGCATAGCATCGTATCTGGGGAGGGAAATGATAAAAGAAATCATGTCAACAAACACTCACCAGCACTTCCTCAGCTTGGGAATTACAATATGATACACTATTCAGTTCATGTGGAGGGATCTAGATTTCCTTCTGTCCTCAAATGACCCCAGTCAAATGACTTCTAATGACCATAATAACAGGTTTTGTTTAGGAGGATGTTTTGTGATATGAGCAGCTTCCTCTAGACCTAAAGATGGGAGATGAATTCTGAGCCTGGTCTAGACTAGAGCAGTGGGTATGCTTGATGATATTTAGTCCACTCTGAGGGTAGACTCACTGGGTGCCAGGCCAACCTGAAATGTGTAGTATGTTAAGCCGCCTTCTTATTTGTCCTTCCAAGAAGACACATCATACATTGGCTGTAGCACCTTGGTTAAGATGAGGGTGAGGTGTAGGGAAACTCAATCAGTAGTAAGGCTATATCCTAAAGACCTGATAAGATCCAACCCCCAGTCAAACATCTAATGTCAGAAGAGATTATGGTGTCTGCTTGTACAGACAACTCTACAACAATATGAAAGAGAGAAATAGAAGCTACTCATTTTTTTTGCAGTCATACAGATAATTTTCCACATTAAAGCATTTCATGTTATTTCCACAGAAATGACCAAAACAGGTGTCTTCAACCTTTTCTGGCATGAGAGCTACATAAGTGTAATTGCCAGCTACTCATTTTTCTCTAGCATTCAAATAGGCCCACTTTTCTTCTCTTCTCCAGTTTCTTATTGAACTACTTACTCTTGTACACTATGTTTTCTGTTTTATTTTTCCTGGTTTTAGATGTTTAAGTTTCACTTTCAAAAGTATAATTGTTCATAGAAAAACAACGAAATTGGATGTTCTGAGTCCATGTCAACGGTTAAATCACATCAGAAAACATTTTTTTTAGGTATGTAAAAATGTATTTTTTTGTGTAATTACCCTTAAATTGCGCATTTGGCCATTTATTTGCGTATCTAGTGAGTGGGGAAAGTGCTAGGATGGTGAGATGGCGGAAGCAGAAGTGTCGATTAAAGCGCGTCGAGTACAGTTAGCGTGAAAGATTAGTGGACAACAGTGAAGAATAGAACAAGAATGGAACAAAATGGGTTTAAGTTGTGGAAAATTAGTCTAATGTATCGTTCCTTGTTGGAGTACGTTTTTTGGATAAAGATGTTTATTTTGGAAACCCTTTTGAAGTCACGAGGATGGTGAAGGCGGCGTTGGGAAAAGTGGATGCAGTCAAAGTAACCAGAAGTGGTATGGTGTTGATATTATGGGTATCTAAAGAGCAAAAGGAGTGTGCATTGAGGCTCGCGAAAATAACGACGCATGAAGTGAACAGCTTTGATTTTCGGAGCAGGGCACCGGTAAAATGTTATTTCTGGCGTCCTATTGGACATTGATAATCATTATGTTAGGCCAAAAATTCCAGGAGTAGTTAATACGTCGCTAGACACATATGGAGAATGGGGAAAATGAACAGTTTCTGTATTATTGTTTAATTAGTATATACCACCCTAAGATACGCCGTAACAGCGTTCGTCCAAAACCCGATGCAATGCAAGAGGTGTAAAAAGGTTGGCCATGTGTCAAGTCTTTGCAGAAGGAAGGAATCTTATTTAAGAGTCTTAATGTAAAATGTTGTAACTGTGGTGGGGATCGTATTTCCGAATTCCCTGAGTGCCCTGTTAGGGTGAAAGAGGTTGAGGTGTCAAAGATCAGGGATGTAGTCGGTAAAGAGCTTTGAAGGGGCAAGAGGCCACTGTTCTGAAGAAGATATGGAGGTGGATATGCCACAACCAGTTGCAAACGTTGAATACACTTATTGTGAAAAAGGTGTATTTTGTAGCATTTATAGCCACAGTTATTAATTGTAATGCACAAGTGTCCAAGAAGCTGGACATCATATCTGCAGCCGATAAGTTTTTGGGCCTCCAAGACTTAATGGCAGAAGCACTGCAAGGACTACTGTCACCGGGATATGTCCCACCATCACAGGATCCTTCTGAGCCTGTGTAGGGGCCGGCTTAAAACAGAAAAGCTTTAGTTTAATTAACATTTCGTTAGATAGTTTGAATGCATTTTTTTAAAATGTATTTTTTACCCCATTTTTTTTCTCCTTCCTTTTTAGAGCCTTATTATCATCAACTTGTAGTGTAGGTGGCGGAATGCACATATAATTGATGCGAACGCCATTATACCAGAGAAGAAGCACCAAGTTTGCAGTTAACATTTAATTGATGTTTTGGGGAAACTGTCAACCCACAAAATGGTTATCATATCAACACATAGTGTGATGGATAAACGCGCGCACCACACAGACAAATGCAATATTGCTGGAAATTAATAGGCAGATAGTGTTAGGTTTGGCTTTTTAAGCCAATAGTGGCTAACCAGGAGTTGGATCATGTCAATGTTGCGTTGATTAGATAGTAACTGGGAGCTTGCTGTGTCTGATACTTGATAAATTGCATGTATTTTCAGAATTGTTTGGCGAGCTTCTCGTAGGTGGGCTGCGAGCTAATCGACCTGTTGGAGACCTCTGACCTAAACTAATCTGGAACCTGATATCTGAAAAGCTGATAAACTCAGCAAAAAAAAGAAACGTCCCTTTTTCAGGACCCTGTCTTTCAAAGACAATTAGTAAAAATCCAAATAACATCACAGATCTTCATTGTAAAGGGTTTAAACACTGTTTCCCATGCTTGTTCAATGAACCATAAACAATTAGTGAACATGCGCCTGTGGAACGGTTGTTAAGACACTAACAGCTTACAGACGGTAGGCAATTAAGGTCACAGTTATGAAATCTTAGGACACTAAAGAGGCCTTTCTACTGATACTGGAAAAACAACAAAGATGTCCAGGGTCCCTGCTCATCTGTGTGAACGTGCCTAGGCATGCTGCAAGGAGGCCTGAGGACTGCAGATGTGGCCAGGGCAATAAATAGCCATGTCCGTACTGTGAGACGCATAAGACAGTGCTACAGAGAGACAGGATGGACAGCTGGTCGTCCTCACAGTGGCAGACCACGTGTAACACCTGCACAGGATCGGTACATACAAACATCACACCTGCGGGACAGGTACAGGATGGCAACAACAACTGCCCGAGTTACACCAGGAACGCACAATCCCTCCATCAGTGCTCAGACTGTCCGCAATAGGTTGAGAGAGGCTGGATTGAGGGCTTGTAGGCCTGTTGTAAGGCAGACATCACTGGCGACCACATCACTTATAGGCACAAACCTACCATCGCTGGACCAGACAGGACTGGCAAAAAGTTGCGGTTTTGTCTCACCGGGGTGATGGTCGGATCTGCGTTTATCGTCGAAGGAATGAGTGTTACGCCGAGGCGTGTACTCTGGAGTGGCATCGACTTGGAGGTGGAGGGTCCGTCATGGTCTGGGGCATTGTGTCACAGAATCATCGGGCTTGTTATTGCAGGCAATCTCACCACTGTGCATTACAGGGATGACATCCTCCTCCCTCATGTTATACCCTTCCTGCAGGCTCATCCTGACATGACCCTCCAGCATGACAATGCCACCAGCCATACTGCTTGTTCTGTGCATGATTTCCTGCAAGACAGGAATGTCAGTGTTCTGCCATGGCCAGCGAAGAGCCCGGATCTCAATCCCATTGAGCACGCCTGGGACCTGTTCGATCGGAGGTCGAGATCTCACTGCAAGAACTGGCACCAGACATCACTGGCGACCACATCACTTATAGGCACAAACCTACCATCGCTGGTGTCTGGAACTTGTTCAGTTTGTGTCTGTTGTTGAATCTTGTGTAAATTTGTATTAACATATGTTAAGTTTGCAGAAAATAAACAGTTGAAAGTGAGAGGACGTTTCTTTTTTTGCTGAGTTTGTCAGCTAAGCCTATCTGCAGACAGCTGAGCTAGACACCAAACACTTGGCTGCCACTGCGAATTCTGTCTGAGTAGTCTACATTAAAACATCTCAATACTGATGCTTTGGATGTCAAGCATTAGCAAGTAGCACTGGGAATTCTGCAGCACACTCCAGATATACTATAATACATTGTTCAAAAACAGGATAATATCGAAACATTAACTTGTCAAGCTTCCTAGAAATCAACAGTATACTAGATAATACGGGAGAAAGCCGGTGGCTTATTGTCAGACCTTCGTAGCTAAAACTGCCAGATACTTAATCCCATCACTACCAATCAACATTGCAATGAGGTTACTTGATCGGTGAATTGAGACTGACTGCTCCATGGCATGTCACCTGGCTTGGATTGTCAGTGCGGGATTGATCTGAAAACCAGCAGAACCGCAATGACCTTCAGTGGGTTGAGCTGGATGGAACCATGGGGTACGTGACAGCTAGCTAGCAATACAGCCTGCCAGCGATTCGCCAGTAGAGAACATGCCATTGTAAAATGTAGTACATAGCCTCATTTGTAAGTAAGAATGGCTATTATAGGTTCATGAAACCGACTGGATACATTCTCGGTCAAGATTATAGAAGTAAGCGCGCCTAGCTAACTTTAACTACGGTAACCGACAGGCTAATTAACCATCCGTTTCCACTAGCCAACCTTGGCAACTTAGCCGGCGAGTCCGCGGGTGGGTTCCAATTGACTCCCCAACGGAAAGAATGCACGAAACCTCATGATACATCGTTATAAAATACACGTTTAATAGGATAGAGTAACGAGACTCACGGAGAATTTATTTAGAGTTCGGATCCCTTTCATGACTCCCGTTTCTCTCCTTCAGCAGCAGTAAAATACAGATATGGACGCGCTGACGTCCTACCCAGAATGCACCGCTCTTCACAGCCAATCCAAAAATGGTAAAAAGATTCGTCAAGCTATTTAACTTTAAAGGGTCAATCGGTAGTTGAAACAATACTGTTTTGGTAAAAATCTGAGGGATGAGCCTGGAGAAATGTTACCACTTAAATGCATAGACAGAGCTATGGATGCAAGGACTGACCATCCATGATATCCAAGTTAAAGTTGTAACCATGGTTTGAGGCTATACAATGCAGAGGAGGCTGGTGGGAGGAGCGGGCTCATTGTAATGGATGGAATGGAATTAATGGAACGGAGTAAAACATGTGGTTTCCATGTGTTTACCGTTCCAGTATTCCATTCCAGCCATTACAATGAGCCCATCATCCTATAGCTCCTTCCACCAGCCTCCACTGATAGTGTTTGTTTACATTAACCTTGTTTACAACCAATGGAATAACACAAGCTAATATTTTGGGTTCTGATGAGGTATGACTAATGACATTGTGTACAATAGTTGTATCAATGGGTATATACCATTAATTTATAAGTGTAAAATGGATGTAGCAACTGCAGATTGCCCATTTAACAAGATTAACATTTTTCAGATTCAGAAATTGTATGGACAGGCTGAGTCGACTGTAATGCATTTTCATAACTTTGTAACTTTTGCCATAAGGGTATGTGTTAAATACACTACAATAAAACAAAACAGTTGTGGTGACTGAAGGAGAAACAGCTCAGCTGAAGAGAGGGCAGGTCTGGTGTGATCAACTGGGTTTGTCATCAAACCCACCACAAGACTGTCTTAGCCCACTGAGCTAAAGCCTATGCATTAGCTTGGCGAACAAGTCTTCAGGTCTCATGCAAGGTTACTCACACAAGTGAGTGACTGCAAATGGATTTGAACCCATCTGCGCAATACAAGACTGGTATTCTATTCTAAAAGCCTAGGCGGTATTTAATAATGCAAGTCTTTGTGTCTTGCAGCCATCAGCTGTTGGATTTTGAAATTTGAGGTATGGGGATTCTTACTGACTTTAAAAAAACTATCCCTAAATTCATTACAACAGCTGAGAGTTTCATATCTCGATAGAATACTATTTCTACAGCGTGATTAAAGTCCCTCCTCCCGGGTCACCAGTAGCTTCCACCATAGACAATCGGTACATAACTAATGCCGTGGAGAAAGAGAGAGGTGAATTTAAGTCAGCCTGGTTAAGTGGAAATGGTACATTGCTAATATTTAGTGGTATCCAGGCTCAGCAAGGGAAGATTCTGCAAATGGAAAAGCTTAATGGGAAGAAGATTAAAAGCCATGTACCTGGTGCTTATTCTAGGTTGAGGGGAGTCATCACTGGGGTCCCAATATATATGTCCACAGCACCTGAGATTAGTGCCACCTTAATTGGGGAGGACAGGCTCGTGGTAATGGCTGGTGCAGAATAAGTGGAATTTATCAAATACTTCAAACACATTATTTCCATGTGTTTGATGCCATTCCATTCGCTCCGTTCCAACCATTATTATGGGCCGTCCTCCCTTCAGCAGCCTCCACTGGTCCACAGATGTGAAGGGAAGCAGAGTGATTAAGGATGGTGTTCTTGGGGTTGTACTCATCCTTCTTCCTCCAAACACAGCAAGTGGAGTTCAGACCAAAAAGCCCTATTTTTGTCTCAGACCACATGACCTTCTCCCGTTCCTCCTCTGGATCATCCAGATGGTCATTGGCAAACTTCAGACGGGCCTGGACATGCGCTGGCTTGAGCAGGGGGACCTTGCGTGCGCTGCAGGATTTTAATCCATGACGGCATAGTGTGTTACTAATGGTTTTCTTTGAGACTGTGGTCCCAGCTCTCTTCAGGTCATTGACCAGGTCTTGCCGTGTAGTTCTGGGCTGATCCCTCACCTTCCTCATGATCATTGATGCCCCACAAGGTGAGATCTTGCATGGAGCCCCAGACCGAGGGTGATTGACCGTCATCTTGAACTTATTCCATTTTCTAATAATTGCGCCAACAGTTGTTGTCTTCTCACCAAGCTGCTTGCCTATTGTCCTGTAGCCCATCCCAGCCTTGAGCAGGTCTACAATTTTATCCCTGATGTCCTTACACAGCTCTCTGGTCTTGGCCATTGTGGAGAGGTTGGAGTCTGTTTGATTGAGTGTGTGGACAGGTGTCTTTTATACAGGTAACGAGTGGAGAACAGGAGGGCTTCTTAAAGAAAAACTAACAGGTCTGTGAGAGCCGAAATTCTTACTCGTTGGTAGGTGATCAAATACTTATGTCATGCAATAAAATGCAAATTAATTCCTTAAAAATCAAACAATGTGATTTTCTGGATGTTTGTTTTAGATACTGTCTCTCACAGTTGAAGTGTACCTATGATAAAAATGACATACCTCTACATGCTTTGTAAGTAGGAAAACCTGCAAAATCGGCAGTGTATCAAATATTTGTTCTCCCCACTGTATATATATATCCTGTCACCATATATATATATATATATATATATATCTCCATATGTAAATATGTTATTGGAACTGACCTTTTAAATATTTCCTGTATATTTCTCATTATTTTATTTCTAGTAATACATTGATTATTGCATTCTGGGGGTTTGAGTTTGTAAGAAAGGCATTTCACTGTGCATGTGAGGTTAGGAGCTAGACAGTAGCAAGTTAATGTGTTTGGGGGAAGACCAGCAATTCATCCAGACCAGTAATGCGATCGACATGCCTCTGAAATAGTACCACCTAACAGCTTCAGAATTGTCACTCTCTAACATCTGCTCGCCCTCTCTCCCCCAGCCACTAAAACACTTAACCGCGGTATTGCTGAGTTCATTGTGATGGCCACAGACACAGAGCCCCTGGAAATCATCCTCCACCTGCCACTGCTCTGCGAGGACAAGAACGTGCCCTATGTGTTTGTGCGCTCCAAGCAGGCCCTGGGACGCGCCTGTGGGGTCTCACGCCCAGTCATTGCCACTTCGGTCACCATCAAGGAGGGCTCGCAGCTCAAGCCCCAGATCCAGTCTACCCAGATGGCCATTGAGAGACTGCTGGTGTGAGAAGAGAGCTCGGGATGGGGGTTGTAGGGTTAATGGGACACCACCTGCTTTAGTCATTCAGATTTTTGTAAATGGGACAGACTATGATTTAATGTTGTCCTGCTTTGTTTCATGTCCTGTCAGACTTATGTACAGAAGATTCTATTTTGTAGGGCTATGTCCATTTTGAAATGTTGGGACAGAATAGGTATATCTGAAGCGTTGGAACAAAAATGGCTTAACTTGTTTTTAACATTACTATGTTGTAAATGTGGTAATTCTATATAGAGTATACGGGATGTCAAACCAAGCATAGTAGAATCATAGCAACTACACTTAGCTTTCCTTATGTTGACCTTTTTCCTTCATTTGGTGCAGTTAAAGGTGGACATGTTCATTCCAGTATTTGTAGTGTTTCATTTGGGAAACATTCCTAAATTGGTTTTAAATTATAATTTGATTACCACCTACACAGTGACTTGCCCAATGTATTTAATGTATAATTATGGAAGACCCTGTTCAAGTTTCAGCATTGTAATCAATGGAACCTCTATGGGCAGATGGATGCATGTATGACACTGGACACTTGGGTAAAAGCCATGTGGTAAAATGGGTTTAGATCCTGGCATCTATAGGGGGACAAGATTAGGTTGAGATCCTGGCATCTATAGGGGAACAAGATTAGGTTGAGATCCTGGCATCTATAGGGGGACAAGATTAGGTAGAGATCCTGGCATCTATAGGGGGACAAGATTAGGTTGAGATGTGTCAAGATCCTGGCATCTATAGGGGGACAAGATTAGGTAGAGACGTGTTGAGATCCTGGCATCTGTAGGGGGACAAGATTAGGTAGAGATCCTGGCATCTAGGGGGACAAGATTAGGTTGAGATCCTGGCATCTAGGGGGACAAGATTAGGTTGAGATCCTGGCATCTATAGGGGGACAAGATTAGGTAGAGATCCTGGCATCTAGGGGGACAAGATTAGGTTGAGATCCTGGCATCTAGGGGGACAAGATTAGGTTGAGATCCTGGCATCTATAGGGGGACAAGATTAGGTAGAGATCCTGGCATCTAGGGGGACAAGATTAGGTTGAGATCCTGGCATCTATAGGGGGACAAGATTAGGTAGAGATGTGTTGAGATCCTGGCATCTATAGGGGGACAAGATTAGGTAGAGATCCTGGCATCTATAGGGGGACAAGATTAGGTTGAGATGTGTTGAGATCCTGGCATCTACAGGGGGACAAGATTAGGTAGAGATCCTGGCATCTATAGGGGGACAAGATTAGGTAGAGATCCTGGCATCTATAGGGGGACAAGATTAGGTAGAGATGTGTTGAGATCCTGGCATCTATAGGGGGACAAGATTAGGTAGAGATCCTGGCATCTATAGGGGGACAAGATTAGGTAGAGATCCTGGCATCTATAGGGGGACAAGATTAGGTTGAGATGTGTTTAGATCCTGGTATCTGTAGGGGGACAAGATTAGGTAGAGATCCTGGCATCTATAGGGGGACAAGATTAGGTAGAGATCCTGGCATCTATAGGGGGACAAGATTAGGTTGAGATGTGTTTAGATCCTGGTATCTGTAGGGGGACAAGATTAGGTAGAGATCCTGGCATCTATAGGGGACAAGATTAGGTTGAGATGCACCCAGAATAGTCAGATTCAGTAATAACTAAATTGGCATCCATATGCTTTTATTAAATACACATTTCCACTTTTACAGAATTAAAATGACTACTCAAAAGCAACATTTACCAAGCATACCAATTAGACATATAAACTAAACCATATAACAGGCAGTCAAAAGGCAATTGTGAACATTCCTTCCAAATTTGCATGACAAAACACTTAACATGTTTGGCTTTTGTTCACTAATTAGTCTTAAATACTGGTTCACAATAGATTCTTTGGCCAATAAAGAGCATCTTTTATAAACAGGAAAAATAATAATCTTCCAATTGTAATAAAATGGGCCATCCTCAACTAAAGACATCAAATAAATACAAAACGTCACATACAAATAATGCAAAAATAGACTGCGATGGTTGAGGAGAGAACATCTTGGGGACAGTTTAATGAAACACCCTGACCCCAAACGTTCACGTAACATTAAAAGAGAGGGTTCCATAAGTGTGTGACGAGGGTCATCCATCCTAAATGATACCGTTACCATGGACATAGTGACATGGCAACAGAATGGAACCATGCCATTGAGTAAGAGAACAGGCTTTCATGGTGAAATAAAGACCACTTTTGTCAGGCTTGCCATTGAGGCAGTCACACAACTGTCCTTCTCCATGAGTTAAGCCTGGAGGCGCAGTCACTTGGCAAGGTCAAGACTCACGATGAGACAGAATACCAGCCCTACTAAGGTAGTTAGCTGCCCTCTGGCATTCTCTCTGGCACAGAGTGACTTTGTTCAGCACCTGAACAGCCAGGGTCAGGTTGACTGTTTGGCAGAGATGCATACTTAGAGCTCTCCAAAAGGTGGCAGTCTGGAGCAATATAAATGAATGGTACAAGGACCTCGGTCTGGAGTTCTCCCTCAGTCCACAGAGAACTCGGTCTCTGAGGCAGTGCCGGGGCGGCTGCCCCCATGGGCATCCTTCCTCAGCTGCAGAGAGACACAGCTCAGCCAGCTCCGGCTGGTGGGCATCTCCCCCACGATCTCCCAGCTGTCTGTCTCCTCACAGTACCGCTCGATGGTGTCGTGGTACCTGGCGGACAGATGGGACAGGTTGTGTAGGCTCTGGTCATAAGTAGTGCACTACATATGGAATAAGGTGCCATTTCATCAAAAGTAGTGCTATGAATAGGGCGCCATAGGCAGCCCAGATCCTTTTCATATTCTCCTTAAAAATATATTTTATAGGCCTTGCACCTGCCAAATCAGGGTCGTATTCAGTAGGCACCAAACGCGGGAAAACCGACTGAAATAGGGAGAGAATACGTCAACCTGTTCAATAAGAAACGCTTGCTTTCATTTTCTGTTGAAAACCATTTTGCTCAGGTGTGGCCTAATAAACACAATCAAGCTGAATATGATTAGAAAAGGCTTGACATGGAGCTGTCTTACCTGTCCCAGCCCTCCTCTCCACCCAGCACGTAGATCTTGCCGTCCACCACGGCCACACCGGGCCGGTAGCGCCTCTCCCTCATATGGGCACACATGGTCCACTGGTTACTCTTGGGGTCGTAACACTCCACCTTGTCTGTGTTCTCTGTGGACGCATGCCAGCCACCTAGGAATGGAATACAGGAGAAAATCCTAATGTAGTTCTCCACAGACAATGTGGAAATATCCTCTGGCATCAAACTTGGGCCTTACTACTTTTTTCCTGAGTCACTATGTATCAAGCATCTTAGAGTAGGTGTGCTGATCTAGGATCAAGTCCCCCATGTCCATGTAAATATATTCATTGTGATCTAAAAGTCAAAACTGATCCCTGATACCTATGACGTAGATTTTCCCCTTCAGGGTGCAGGCAGCAGAGCCGGAGCGAGCGATCTGCATGGGGGCCACCTCAGTCCATACAGACGTTTTAGGGTTGTACACCTGGGCCAGGTCTGTGCCGTCACCATCCTCTAGAACAGCACCACCTAGGAGCCAGGAGGACACTGATAAGTTACTATCTAATATTAAAGATGACCTGTAGACAATTCAAACTACTGCATAAATCTATTTCAGAAAAATTATATAAACCAAGCTGAACCTATAGAGTTGCTGTGACTGTCCACAGTAAATACTTTGCACAGTCATCCCAATTCTGATATTTTTCCCACAAATAGGTTTTTGACCAATCACATCAGATCTTTTTCAGAGCTGATCTGATTGGTCAAAAGACCAATTAATGAAAAAAAATATCAGAATTGGGCTGCCTGTGTAAACGCAGCCATAGAGTTCTCTGGAAGTGGGTGAGCAATGATCTCCCCTACCTGTGACATAGAGCAGTCCATCCAGTGCCACCACAGCAGGGCTGGTGACAGCCATCTTGACCGACTCCATGAACTGCCAGGTGTTGGTGTGGGGGTTGTAACACTCTACAGAGTCCAGGCGGGAACGGCCCTCCCAGCCCCCCACTGCAAACACATAGCCATCCAGCATCACCAAACCTGGAGGGGAGGGAGGGGGACATATTTATGGAAGAGCCGGCCTGCTCAACTTTAAACAGAGAGGAGTTATCCAATGGAAGTCTGTCAGCATTCACAAAGGATGTACTGTATTGGCTATTGTTTTATTCCATTACAGAAGTCATGGACGGGGGACCTAACCTGTTACAAAAAAAAAGTCACATCCCCGGCTGTCCTTCTAACCAGTGTTATGACATGTCAGACAGTATGTATAAATGTATAAATAAATTGCTAGAATTGACAGATTTTTTACCTAGCTCTGAGCGAGCTACGTTCATGGGGGCCATCTCCAGCCAGGAGTCGAAGCAGGGGTCATAGCGCCACATCTCTCTGCTGGCTGAGCCATCAGGGAACTCCCCTCCAGCCAGGTACAGAGTGGAGCCTGGGGGAGAGAACATGGAGATTGGAATAAATTAGAAAATGATAAAATTCCTCACAAAATGTGTGTATTTTGTGAGAAACTGACATTTCTCTTTTCTTCATCTCATTCAAGCATTAGGTAAAATGTAACAAAGGTCCTATAACAATCTATGACATAGGATCCATCTTATCACTAGGTGTTAATATACAAACTAAACCAAATGGTCCTCACCTGAAACCACCAGGCCGTGTTTACTGACAGCGAAGGGCAGGCAGGCCAGACTCTTCCACTGGCTGGTAAGGGGGTCAAAACTCTCCACGCTACGCAGCACCACCTTATCGTCCTCTCCTCCCACCGTCACAATCACCTCAGCTGTCCCTGTCACAGAGAGAGGCCAGCAGAGAGAGATGTCTCTGTGGCTCTCCAGTCACTTGTCCCTTCAGAGAGCTGATCATTGTATTAAAGGCAGTTGGTAGAACAATCCTCCAGGCATACCAGGGTTTGCGCTTCAGAAATCTAATTAATTAAAGCGCTAGGCGTGTGGAGGAGTTTGGCAAGTGGGAGGTTAAATGTGTGTATGTTCAAGTCCTTGTGTGTGTTAGGATGACAGGGTGTATTTGGAGTGTGTATGTTCATGTATCCATGCGTGTGGTACCTACCTGTGGACCTACGTGGGCGTGCTCGGGGGCAGTAGAGCTCTCCTCGTCGGTCCTGTAGCAGCAGGTAGTCCTTGGCCTCAGAGATGAGCCTCTGACAGCGCTGAGACTCCCGGACCACCTCCAGAGACTCAATCACATCGTGGATGTAGTACGGGCTGATCAGGGGCAGGCGGATGTGCTCCAAGACCTGCAGGGTGGGTTAGAATGACGACACATACACTGAAAACAAACGCACCCACTGGATATAGACATGAGCAGACAGACACAGGTAGACACATCCGAACTCTACAGTTTTATTTATCAGAGCGACCTTGATACCTCCAACTTCCACTTAACATGATAGTATCGCTGACCTCTGACCTATCCAAAATGACACGGACTCACATCTGAGAGGCTCTAAATTATATTGGTGCCAGGCCAGGGTGACACCTTCCAGGGCCCATGGTTACTACAGGACCATACAATGGGGTTCTAACCCCTATAAGAATATTTTGAAGATAAATACACAACACAGGATGACAGGACTAATGGTCAATAGCAAATTGTAAATAGGAGTTGATTTTCAGTTCAACATCTGTTCTGAATCTGTGGAATGTCACTCCTGAACTCAGAGCAATGTGGGCTACATGTGCCACATTTTCATTGGTCTGTACATTTGAGTTGGGAGCACCAGACTGTTACTGTTGATCTTTCTTGTTATTTGGCCATTGGCCAAGTTGTACTGCAATGACTTCTGATTGGTCAACCCCAGTCTAGGGTGGGGGGTTATAAATGGCATCCTGTTATTTTGTTCGGTGGGGAAAAGCTGAGGACAGGGGAGACTGAACATTGACTCCCAGCATAACATCTTGATTTGTCCTCTGAATAAACCTACTTTTCTCCCCCTGATTTGCTTTGGAGTTTGTGTTATTGAAGAATAATATAAATTGCTAACATTTGGTATCATGTTCCTGATGAATTGGTCTGAACAACAATAAGAACTTATCAACTGTGTGTTTATCCAGAAGAAAGAGGCTGAGCGCAACCCACTTTAGGGAGTCAACTCTTAATCTCCTGATTGATGACAGAATTGCTGGGTGAGTCTAGACCAAAATCATTTTAAACAAACCAAATCAGGTTCAAATAGTGTATGCAATGAGTGATATGTATCTGTGATGTATAAGTGTTCAAGTCCTTTGTTTTATTACAGAGTGTAGTCCTTTCTTTACTCTATTAAAAAGGTTGGAGTCTGTTCTTGTGAAACCTTCTAGCAATTTTTACACGTGGTAAATGTAAGCCTTGTAAGCATTCAAAAGTGAACATAAGCAGCCAGGCCCTACAGAAACAATTGTGTTCTAGAAGAGGTTGGCGTCCTCAAAAGGGGTTATATAAAAACACACATACATAAACTCAGAAAAATGCAACAAAAAAAAACACACAAAAAAAAAAACGTCCTCACTGTGAACTGCGTTTATTTTCAGCAAACTTAACATGTGTAAATATTTGTATGAACACAAGATTCAACAACTGAGACAAACTCAAGGAATAATGTGTCCCTGAACAAAGGGGGGGGGGGGGGGGTCAAAATTAACAAACAGTATCTGGTGTGGCCACCAGCTGCATTAAGTACTGCAGTGCATCTCCTCATGGACTACTCCAGATTTGCCAACTCTTGCTGTGAGATGTTACCCCACTCTTCCACCAAGGCACCTGCAAGTTCCTGGGCATTTCTGGGGGGAATGGCCCTAGCCCTCACCCTCCGAACCAACAGGTCCCAGACGTGCTCAATGGGATTGAGGCCATTGCGGACAGTCTGACCACTGATGGAGGGATGGTGCCTTCCTGGTGTAACTTGGGCAGTTGTTACCATCCTGTACCTGTCCCGCAGGTGTGATGTTTGGATGTACCGATCCTGTGCAGGTGTTGTTACACGTGATCTGCCACTGCGAGGACAATCAGCTGTCCGTCCTATCTCTCTGTAGCGCTGTCTTAGGCGTCTCACAGTACGGATATTGCAATTTATTGCTCTGGCCAAATCTGCAATCCTCATGCTTCTTTGCAGCATGCCTAAGGCATGTTCATACAGATGAGCAGGGACCCTGGGTATCTTTCTTTTGGTGCTTTTCAGAGTCAGTAGAAAAGCCTCTTTAGTGTCCTAAGTTTCCATAACTTTGACCTTAATTGCCTACCTATAAGCTGTTTGTGTCTTAACGACTGTTCCACAGGTGCATGTTCATGAATTGTTTATGTTTCATTGAACAAGCATGGGAAACCGTGTTTAAACCCTTTACAATGAAGATCTGTGAAGAGTTGTTTGGATTTTTATGAATTATTTTTGAAAGACAGGGTCCTGAAAAAGGGACATTTCTTTTTTTGCTGAGTTTATATTATACAACTTCTGACGTTAATGTAATGTCATTGTTAAGTGAGAAAACCACTCTGGAAAAGGGTGGAACAGCTCCTTCGGATGTGAACATGACATTTTAAATTCACTGTCTAGAACCATTTCAAAGTAGAGCAGGAGACACAGATGAAAGTCAGACGTGACCCCCACCCTCTATGTTCTCCTAATCTATCCTTACACTGAGTTGTGCAAGGCAGATCAGATTTCAAGCAACTGGTTGGCACTGCCTGTCTTTGAGTCAACAGATTCTGACAGCAGTGACGAACAATGTCTTAGGCCAACCAGAACACAGGCTGTGAAAGGGAGTAAAGACAAACTTCCAGAGATAGTGATCACACATAAATCAGCATCTCCAAAACAGTTGGATTAATGGTCAAAAACGTTTAAGCTTCCATGAGACGTGGTTATCAGAGTTATGCAGGTTCTGAGTGAAACCAACAACATAATCCGTTCAGGAGAAGAGGAACCTGGTGTATGTCATTATTGCGGGATTTCTGATCACTGGCAGCGAGACTGTCAGAAAAGAAAACATGATTTTATGAGAAGTGGCCAGGAGAAGCAGGGAAAATGGAAACAAGACAACAGCCCCAACGACACAATACTTGTGCAGAAATGTAAAAAGCTCTCTCCAGCTCAGCAGCAGAGGTTGCTAGATGCAGTGGAGGTAAACTAATAAACTAACTCTTACGTCCCATCTCAGCTGGTGTACATATGAAATCGGATGGAATATATGTGAACATGATGGTTAACAACTTTGCAGTAGATGTTTTAGTAGATACAGGTGCTGAAGTCACTGTATTGCCCACATCTTATGCAAAACATATATGTCCTCAGTATACGGGCAAGAAGATGGGAGCAACAGGAGTGGGGGGGAAGACAGATATGAAACAGACCAAACCATTATCAATTTCTATTGGTCCAATGAAGATTGATGCAGGGGTGTGGATAGGCTCATTTGAACAACCTATTTTAGGCTTTGATGTTATTATGTAACTTGACTCAACATTGAACATTCCTTAAGAAAAGGTGACGTGGCAAATTAGACAACCCCAGAAATCTATAGTTCAGAACCATGCTATTTGGACTATGAAGAAAAATGACTGTGGAACTGTGGATTTGGAATCAGTGTGCTTGACAGGTGATGCCCCACCTTGCACAAAACAATATCCCATTAGCAAGGTAGTTATGGCCTCTACTAAAGTAGTGAGTAAAGATCTATGGGACATGTGTATAGTTGAAAAGACACCATGTAATCCAGCTACTCTGATGCTTCCTCCAGACACCACAATGTGAATGTGGTGGGGACCATCATCACACCAAGCCTCATGACTGTGGTCAATGTGCCCGTGGTAACTGTCCTCGGTGCTGTAGTGAACCATGCTCTCTCAGATGTGTGATCACACTTGTTAAGACCTCTTTTCTATAACTTTGTGTGAAATCTATTTCTTATGGCAACGGCAAGTACAATATGCCCTTTGTGTTTTATAGAAATGCAAGGTGTTTAATGTGAAATATTTTATGCTTACTGCTAATGTATTTTATTCTGTCTATATTTTTTATGTTTACTAATGTTGTTTTCTAAAATGACATTTTAACTATATTTATTTTTTAAATGGTCTAGGGGGGAATATAAGAATATTGTGAAGATAAATACACAATGCAGAGGATGAGTGTACTAGAGGACTAACGGTCAATAGAGTACTAGAGGACTAACGGTCAATAGAGTACTAGAGGACTAACGGTCAATAGAGTACTAGAGGACTAACGGTCAATAGAGTACTAGAGGACTAACGGTCAATAGAGTACTAGAGGACTAACGGTCAATAGAGTACTAGAGGACTAACGGTCAATAGAGTACTAGAGGACTAACGGTCAATAGAGTACTAGAGGACTAACGGTCAATAGAGTACTAGAGGACTAACGGTCAATAGAGTACTAGAGGACTAACGGTCAATAGAGTACTAGAGGACTAACGGTCAATAGAGTACTAGAGGACTAACGGTCAATAGAGTACTAGAGGACTAACGGTCAATAGCGATTTGTAAATAGGAGTTGGTTTTCAGTTCAACATCTGTTCAGAATCTGTGGAATGTCACTCCTGAACTCAGAGCGACGTGGGCCACGTTTTCATTGGTCTGTACATTGAGTCGGGAGCAGGATACTGGTTATTTGGCCAAGGACTTCTGATTGGTCAACCCCAGGCTAGGGTCGGGGGTTATAAATGGCATCCTGTTCTTTTGTTCGGTGGGGAAAAGCTGAGGACAGGGGAGACTGAACATTGACTCCCAGCATAACATCTTGATTTGTCCTCTCTGAATAAACCTACTTTTCTCCCCCTGATTTGCTTTGGAGTTTGTATTTTTGAAGAATAACAAATTGCTAACATCCCTAACGTTTATGTAACGCTGAGTGACTGACAGCTGGGGTTTCAGACAGTCAGATCTACTGGGGATTCCAGAGCTTAAACCCCCCCCCCACACCACAGTCAACAGAGAACTGTAGGGAGGAGGCGTAGCACAGAGCTGGACACAATCTGTCGCCTAGATACCGCTCAACACACAGACAATGGGGGACCACTGCATTGACTGTTGTGTTTCCATGCTGACCTTTTCAAAGCTCTGCCTGCGGGTGGCGCTCTTGTCCAGCCACAGCATGGTGGCCTCGAACACAGTCTCCTCCTTGGCTACGTTCAGGTGGTCGCTGGCGATGATCTCCGTCAGCTTGTCTGCACACAGAGAGAGGAACTCCTCCTGGGGGGACAGTGTTCAAAAGATTTTGAAATTTAAGCAAAAAAATTGCATTGCTTATTGGAAGAAGTCCAGGTAGTCCCTCCCTGTTTAAGTCTAGTTTCTTCCTTTTGGTGCCTAAGGAACATGATCCTGGGCTGGCATAGACCAGCAAGGGGAACAAAAGACAGTTGACTATGATGTCACTTCCCCTTTCTTATATACACAAAGAATGGGAATGTCTAAACAATGAGACATGAGAAATGTCCCCTCCTTCATCTGCACTGTTCTGGAGGAACAACACGGGTGAAACCAAATACCTCTCTGGGATCATTGTGTTCAATGCAGCACAGATAGAGGAGAACAGAGGTGAAAAATACATTTTTAAACTATTGAGACCAGGTCCCAGGTTTGAACAACACAACCCAGACCTCCCTTCCTATCTCACCTGTTGGCAGACACTGCCGAAGTGCTGGAGGATGTAGTCCATGCTGTGTTTCTCCAGCTCCCTACAGGAGTGGGCCCCAGCGAAGCAGTGGATGCCCACACAGTTCATCTCATCCATCTGGCGCTCCATGAAGCGGCAGCAGGCTTCGCGCACTGCCATCACATCCAAGAGGTTGGCCGCAGCCAGCAGGGCCTGGGGGTCACAGGTCAATGACATTTGATTTCAAGACAGTCAACTCAGGACATTTATATGAAACTGACTTCAACTCTGGGGTAGTACAACTTTAATTTAACAACTGCAATGCTAAACCAGAAGTTGACTACAAAGTGAGACTGGAAGACAACGGTTCTACCTCACCTGCACGTTTGCCTTGGAGATGACCACCTCAGCCGTGTAGGCGTAGCTGACCAGCATGCCAATCATCTGGGACTCCACTCCGTTGATGGCCACCCGCTCCTGTCTGGACTCCATCAGGTCTGTGGAGAACATGGCCTGGGGAGGACAGAGGGGAGGGCAGACCATTAGGAGAAGAGAGAAACAGACTCTTGCCAATGAAAAAGCGCCAACAGCAAATGACCACATGTAAGTACTTCAGGTCTGCAGTGAGTGACAATATAAAAGATGCACGGTCATCAGTAAACTGTATCCATTCAGTAAATAGTTGAGAAGCAGGGGCACCATCAGCTTGCTCAGCCCCGTTGCACCATTTCCCTCTGGGTCTATGTAGTATAGCAGTTAGAATAATACTTTGGGGGGGGGGGGGGGGTGCTGTTGATATTTGTCCTGTTATACACAAGTGTGTAATTTGCATATCCCAACTCCCCCTGAGACACCCGCATGGAGTGTAGGCGTAGCTGACCAGCATGCCAATCATCTGGGACTCCACTCCGTTGATGGCCACCCGCTCCTGTCTGGACTCCATCAGGTCTGTGGAGAACATGGCCTGGGGAGGACAGAGGGGAGGGCAGACCATTAGGAGAAGAGAGAAACAGACTCTTGCCAATGAAAAAGCGCCAACAGCAAATGACCACATGTAAGTACTTCAGGTCTGCAGTGAGTGACAATATAAAAGATGCACGGTCATCAGTAAACTGTATCCATTCAGTAAATAGTTGAGAAGCAGGGGCACCATCAGCTTGCTCAGCCCCGTTGCACCATTTCCCTCTGGGTCTATGTAGTATAGCAGTTAGAATAATACTTTGGGGGGGGGGGGGGGGTGCTGTTGATATTTGTCCTGTTATACACAAGTGTGTAATTTGCATATCCCAACTCCCCCTGAGACACCCGCATGGAGTGGGGTCACGTCCAGGTTCACCATTGTACTGTGCCCCTGGAGCAATTAGGGTTAAGTGCCTCAGGAACAAGGGCCCTGTGCTCAAGGGCACAGCGAAAACATTTTTTTTTACCTTGTCGGCTCCGGAAGTCCAACGCTCAAACCTCGAGGCCACCGACTTACAGTGGGGCAAAAAAGTATTTAGTCAGCCACCAATTGTGCAAGTTCTCCCACTTAAAAAGATGAGAGAGGCCTGTAATTTTCATCATAG
This sequence comes from Oncorhynchus mykiss, assembly GCF_013265735.2. Lineage (NCBI taxonomy): Eukaryota > Metazoa > Chordata > Actinopteri > Salmoniformes > Salmonidae > Oncorhynchus > Oncorhynchus mykiss. The sequence continues at coordinate 53,674,081 of NC_048577.1, forward strand.
GTACACTTCAACTATGACAGACAAAATAAGAAGAAAAAAATCCAGAAAATCACATTGTATGATTTTTAATGAATTTATTTGCAAATTATGGTGGAAAATAAGTATTTGGTCAATAACAAAAGCTTATCTCAACACTTTGTCATTGCCAACAAAGGGTATATAACAGGGGTCAAACGTTTTCTGTAAGTCTTCACAAGGTTCACACACTGTTGCTGGGATTTTGGCCCATTCCTCCATGCAGATCTCCTCTAGAGCAGTGATATTTTGGGGCTGTTGCTGGGCAACACAGACTTTCAACTCCCTCCAAAGATTTTCTATGGGGTTGAGATCTGGAGACTGGCTAGGCCACTCCAGGACCTTGAAATGCTTCTTACGAAGCCACTCCTTCGTTGCCTGGGCGGTGTGTTTGGGAACATTGTCATGCTGAAAGACCCAGCCACGTTTCATCTTCAATACCCTTGCTGATGGAAGGAGGTGTTCAATCAAAATCTCACGATACATGACCCCATTCATTCTTTCTTTTACACGGATCAGTCGTCCTGGTCCCTTTGCATAAAAACAGCCCCAAAGCATGATGTTTCCATGATGATGATGTTGTCCCCCCCATGCTTCACAGTAGGTATGGTGGTATCTTTGGATGCAACTCAGCATTCTTTGTCCTCCAAACACGACGAGTTGAGTTTTTACCAAAAAGTTCTATTTTGGTTTCATCTGACCATATAACATTCTCCCAATCTTCTTCTGGATCATCCAAATGCTCTCTAGCAAACTTCAGACGGGCCTGGACATGTACTGGCTTATGCATGGGGACACGTCTGGCACAGCAGGATTTGAGTCCTTGGCGGCGTAGTGTGTTACTGATGGTAGGCTTTGTTACTTTGGTCCCAGCTCTCTGCAGGTCATTCACTAGGTCCCCCCGTGTGGTTCTGGGATTTTTGCTCACCGTTCTTGTGATCATTTTGACCCCACGGGGTGAGATCTTGCATGGAGCCCCAGATCGAGGGAGATTATCAGTGGTCTTGTATGTCTTCCATTTCCTAATAATTGCTCTCACAGTTGATTTCTTCAAACCAAGCTGCTTACCTATTGCAGATTCAATCTTCCCAGCCTGGTGCAGGTCTACCATTTTGTTTCTGGTGTCCTTTGACAGCTCTTTGGTCTTGGCCATAGTGGAGTTTTGAGTGTGACTGTGAGGTTGTGGACAGGTGTCTTTTATACTGATAACAATTTCAAACAGGTGCCATTAATGCAGGTAACAAGTGGAGGACCGAGAAGCCTCTTAAAGAAGAAGTTACAGGTCTGTGAGAGCCAGAAATCTTGCTTGTTTGTAGGTGACCAAATACTTATTTTCCACCATAATTTGCAAATAAATTCATTAAAAATCCTACAATGCGATTTTCTGGATTTTTTCTCTCATTTTGTCTGTCATAGTTGAAGTGTACCTATGATGAAAATTACAGGCCTCTCATCTTTTTAAGTGGGAGAACTTGAACAATTGGTGGCTGACTAAATACTTTTTTGCCCCACTGTATATTAACGCACAGTCTGACTGTCCGGTAAGTGTTAGTGTATCATGTGCAACATTTCCACGGGGGATGAGAGGGACATGTCCCCTCCCCCAATATATATATATATATATATATTATTTTAAAAAAAATTTTGACCCCCTTTTTGTGGTATCCAATTGTTAGTGATTACGATCTTGCCTCATCGCTACAACTCCCGTACGGGCTCGGGAGAGACGAAGGTCGAAAGCCATGCGTCCTCCGAAACACAACCCAACCAAGCCGCACTGCTTCTTAACACAGCGCGCCTCCAACCCGGAAGCCAGCCACACCAATGTGTCGGAGAAACACCTGGCTGCCTTGGTTAGCGCGCACTGCGCCCGACCCGCCACAGGAGTCGCTGGTGCGCGATGAAACAAGGATATCCCTACCGGCCAAACCCTCCCTAACCCGGACGACGCTAGGCCAATTGTGCGTCGCGGCCAGCTGCGACAGAGCCTGGGCACGAACCTCGAGTCTCTGGTGGCACAGCTAGCGCTGCGATGCAGTGCCCTAGACCACTGCGCCACCCGGGAGGCCGGTCCTCCCCCAATATTCTGAACAGGTTGATTGTAGAATAACAGGACATTTGATTTAAAACTACAAAATTCTTTCTCATCCTCATGGCAAAATGATGAGCTATAAAACAGCACGTTTCTCTCTACCCCATGGCAAATGTGAAGAACTGCAAAAAAAATGCTTTAAAACTGCAACATTTTCTCTCAGCCTCATGACAAAATGTGTAGAATAGCATTTATAAAACTGCTCTGCATTAGTCTGACCCCGTTCGGACGCACTGAGCCCCCTCCGCTGTCTATACAGACGCACTATATATATATATATATATATATATATATATATATATATATATATATATATATATATATATATATCTCCTGCTTCAGTACCAGTAAGATAAATATTACTCATTTACAGTTTCAATGAAGACTCTCCCCTAACTCTCTCTCCCCAACAGGCATTCCGCCAGTCCTTAGTTCAAGGTGTGTTTTAGCTCAACCGCCACCTGTAAACTATGAAACTTGATAGTCAATGTATGATCAACTTAGTAGATGATATCCTATGTAAATATGTGCATCATCATTATAATAGTACTCAGTCTTCATCTTTTGTGTATTATTAATATTTTAAATACTTTCATTGGTGACTTATCCTTTCACTTATACCATTTTCAAAGTACCCGTCAAGAGGGCATAAATTCATGTCAAACTGTAGAATTGCAGGAACTTTCTTTTTACATGTAAATATTCACAATTATAATAAAACTCAGTCTTGATCTTTTTTGTCTTCTTAATATTTGCCTAGAAATACCTTAATTCGTGATGGTGCTGACTTATCCTTCCACTTGTACTGTTTTCAAAAAACCCTTCAAGAGAGGCATAATAAAGTAATGTCAAACTGTGCACAAATGCAGGAAATGCCTTTTAAAATTTCCCCAAACATTCTGGGGAACGACTCCCAGATCCAACGTCTACTGTTTGTCCCCCCCAAATATCTACCCAGAATTTAATTTACATATACATTTTAGTCATTTAGTAGACGCTCTTATCCAAAGCGACTTACAGGAGCAATTAGGGTTAAGTGCCTAGCTCAAGGGCACATTGGCAGATTTTTCACCTAGTTGGTTCGGTGATTCAAACCTTTCGGTTACTGGCCCAATGCTCTTAACCACTAGGCTACCTGCTGCCCTTGTAGTGTATGGAGAAGTAGTGTATGCATTCTATGTCTGCTCCTGGACAATGTATGTTTTTTGTACTCTTGTCCCAATGATAACTTCCACACTCCCTGTTGGGATTAATAACATTGTATTGTACCGTACACCACTGTCCATACCTGGAAGTAGGAGCTAAAGGAAGCCAGTACGATACGGTGACAGGGGAACTCCTGCCCCCCACAGCACAGTGTCACATCACAGAAGGCATTGTTGAGACGCAGGCTGTTCAGGCCCTCCAGGACCTTGTTGGGGTGCCTGGCCTCCACAAACACATAGTCCTCACTGTCCAGCGAGGCCAGGGGAAAGCCAGAGTCCTCAAGTACAGGAGATGGGGGCAGGAAGAAGGTGGCGGATGTGGCTGAGATGTTCACAGCAATGATTTCGGCCATCCTTTCACTTTAGTCAAGCCTGTAGGGGAGGAAGAGGCAGATAGACCGTCGCCTACAGTCTCTTTACCCAGCAGACCTGACCCACTTGCTTACAGCTGCACTAGGGTCAGACAGCATTCCTGTGTAGATTAAGAAACCGTGGACCTGGAGCGAGATTTGGCTCAGAAAACATACCAGGGATATGTAATCCAGGGATAAGAAATGTGTTGTACTACGAATTGTCCCATTATCCCAACTGTTACTCTGACATCATGCTAGTTATAGGTAGTCACAGCAACCATTATGGTATGGCGCATTGAACAACAAAATGGCTGCTATGTCTTCTGCTATCTAGCATGAGGACAAAAATGACACTTTTCCAGAAAAACTAGCAGGCGTTCAATCTTCTCAGTTTAACAGTTGGGATAATGGGAAAATTCGGAGTACAACGCATTTCTCATCCCCCCAGGTCAGCAGAGGCATAATCAAGCTCAGCACGGCAATGCCATTCGACTCCAAAATGTTGTAATAACAACTCTGTATAGCTCTGCATTGACATGACTGGTTGTGTTATGTCCTGTATAAACACAAACCCCCTTCATTGACAACAGCTATGCAAATTGCAAGAAGTATGAATGCCTTGACTTCTGCAGTATGAATGCCTTGACTTCTGCAGAGCCGCATCGGAGTAAATGCTGTGTTTGACTGAGCATGCAGAGGCTTTAAAATCGACACAGGAATGCTGTCCAACCCTAGAGCAGCTTTAAGCATGCCGGTCGAATCTGCTGGCTACAGTCTATTTTTCCCCAGTTTGCCTGTCAAGAATATTTTCAGTCCACTGGGGCAACAGTCTCCTCTCATATACTGACCTCTCCATAACAAATACAATAATACAAGATTAAAAAAAGAAGGTTAGTGAGGGAATTCATAGCAGCATCACAAGTGTCTAGTACAATTTCAAGACCAGATAATGCCATTCCAGTTCACACAACATAATATTGTAGTAATTACATTTCACCCTTGTTATGGCAATTACACCATTTTCAACCAATGCAATCATTTTGAGGAAGCAAACTGATTCTTTCGATTGAAATAGAACATTGAAACTGAAATTAGAACACTACATATGCAATGAATGTGATTAAAACACTAACAAGCTAGTTTGTTATTGCCGAAGATTTCTGGAAAGCGCTCAGACTGACTGACACTGCTGACAACTGCTAAGTTAAATGATGATCGACACTTGCCTCCTAAAACGGTCATTTATTGCCCAAAAGCTAAGACTGCAGACCATGCACTTCTACCCTGATATTGTGATAATATGTTACATTACCTGATAAACATTGCGGCATCAATAGAACAATCCAAATTTGTCAGGTGTCGACCGAAAAATTGTTAAGAATCGTGACCACCAGACGCCATTTCTTCTTTTCTCTCTGTTTTACTTTCTCAGCAAAGTGAAACAGAGCTCCTTATCGCCCCCTGCTGTTTAGGTCCTCAAAGGTCCTTGCTTGGTTACACCCTAAAAGGTTGATCCATCATGAACCGGTTCAAAGTATAATGTAATAAAACACATTTTGTGTATATCAGTTAGTCACACTGTATTATGTATCTCCTTTGAAGCTCCACCTAAGTGTAAATCCACATATTATCACCAGTAGCCATAATACCACTCCAGTGACTCATGGTTACATCAGAGATAGACTTTGTAAATGTCAGTGGGGATCCTATGCAATGTATGATATGGTCAGATTTCATATAATGACCAACATCTGCATACTGGCACATACACGACTGGTTGTAGTCACTTACAGTTTAGATAAAAACAACTATTCGGATGGCCTTACTATAAAGTTTCATACGGAAAACAGTTTAGACTTAAGCAATATTTCATCATCATGACCATGACAAGTTGTCCACCAGACACAACCCATGTAGATAACTGGCTTGAACTTGTCTTCTCCCTCTCTCTGTGTCCTCTCCATTGAAGCCAGAATCAAAAGCTTTCCGTCTGAGCTGACTGCTGTTGCATGGGACACCTCCTCCCTTCATTGCCTGGTTGACTGGGTCAGAAGGATCTCCTGATCATGGCCTGCTGGGATTCCTTCTGTCTTCCTCTCTATCATATGAGCTGTGTGTCTAATAAACATTTAAGATATTTTTTTTAAATTGGCTGGCAACAAAGGCTAGATTCACATTACCAGGGCTCAGGGTTTTTCCTGGTTAGGTCACCTGGTAAGGAGAAACTCATGGCACACTACAGTTTTGCATGGTATGTATCTACTTCACCAGTGATTCAGAACTTTCACGTGCCAAACAATCCAGTCAGAGAAAATGTATGCATGCAACTCACATGAAAGAATTGATCAAGTGATTTAGAAACGTTATTTATTTTGGTTGTCATACATTTTTTAATCAATGTACAAATCACAAGGATTAAAATTCACATACAAAATGTCACAACTGAATTCATCACAATATTGTCTCCTTTCTATCAATCATCAAAGGAGGAAACAAGAAAATCAAGATCAGAACAGTTTCCACTTAATAGGCTCTTACATTACATCATTACTCAAAATGAGTCGTGTGCTTCTCAGAGACATGCCAAAAAGAGCATGCAGCTCAAATTATGTTTGAAATCTGACAGTGTTTCTTCCTTCTATCTTCATGAATTGGTATTGCAAGATGGGGGTTGGTAGTGGTTGTGGTGGTGTTATTGCCACTCCATTAATCTAAATGACATTCCTGCTCAGTTCAACCATGTCCGATTATCTCGTCACAGTGCCAGACTTATCCAGCCCGTCGAACCCCCATTGTTTTAGGTGAATCAATGCTAACTTTAGCCTGTGGCGGCTATAGCAAAGTAATGAAGGGCTGCAGTCACTCCTAGTCCAAGGTAAGAGAAAGATTAAAGAATTTGTCTTTAAAGGATAGAAAACCAGGATATGTATTTCCACTTCAAACTCTCAACTTTGCATCAGTGTTCTTTTCATTCAAAAGTATTGTCACTCTACATCCTCCTACTTGCATTCATCCTACTTTCTCCATTCAGCCATATTCAATCACCTCCAATATCAGAATTTCATCACAGGAAGCTGTCCTTGATGGCGCCAGGTTTCTCCAGTGCACTTTTCCGGCGAGCGGCAGCTTCCAGGATCTTCTTGCGGGGCCCCAGTTGGATGCGGATGCCCTTGAGGTCGTCGTCGGAACAGAGCATCAGCGCCTCCAGGTCCAGCTGTTCACGGGTGAAGGCTGGGGAGAAGTCTGGCAGGGAGATGGATGAGAGGAAGGCATCCAGCGGGGAGGTCTCCTCATCCTGGTCGTCATCCAGGCCGATCTCCTCCTGGTTCCAGGGCAGGTTGTCGTCCTCCTCGTCCTCAACAAAGCCTGTGTCCTCCCCTTCTGTGTCGAACCCCTCCCTGCGGATGAGGAAGCCCAGGTTTTCATTGTTCCCACTGGGGAAGTCGTCGGGCTCTATCCCCATCTCCATGGAGAAGTTCTTCCTGAAGACCATGTTCCCCAGGCCGGGCCGTTTGAAGATGGACTCCTTGGCTCCTGGGCCATCTCCTCCTTCGTCATCGTCATTAACGTCATCATCAGTGAATCTTCTCATCCCTCCGTCCTCTTCCTCATCGATCTCGTCCTGCTCGGAGAAAACGCCCATGAACTCAGGCTTCCCAGAGAGGGTGCCGTTCTCCTGCTTGACGAAGATGACGTTCCCGTCTCTTCCCACCTTCTCCGTTGTTCCTTTATCCTTTTTCCCGAATATTCTCTGGAGGGTCCCCTTCGACCGGGCCGTAAGCGAGCCTGAGGTATCAGAGGCAATCAGCTTGGAGAACTGCTCGTTCACACTATTGATGGTGCCCATCTTGGAGAACGACGGAGATGCCGTGCTGGCCTCTGACACTGACCCTTGGTACATCTTATCCATCTTGCTCTTGTGCCTTTTTTTGACCCTCTCACACAGTTTCACCCGCATTTCAGCCTCTTTGGTGGCCTCCTTCTTCAGCCTGGCCACTTTCTTGGCATTCTGGATGGTCTGCTGTGATGCGGCAGTGTCCAGGAATCGCACGCAGTCCATGCGGTCGCCCGACGCTGCCACGTCCATAGCTGTGTGGAAGTCGTTGTCCTGGGAGAAGAGGTTGGCGCCGAAGTTGACCAGGAAGCTGAGGATGTGCATGTGACCATTGGTGGCGGCGTGGTGCAGCGGCGTGTTGCCCCAGATATCGCTCCTGTTGGGGTCCCCTCTGAAAGAACACAGAAACATCTGTCCGTCAATCAACAAACCAATTAATCAACCAACCAATCATACATTTCTATGACAAGATTAGATAAAATATGTTTTATCTCTGTGATTTCTGTTCAGCTTTGGCTCATCATTGTAGGTGTGAAAGGTATGCAGTTGGACAAGTTTTATGTTGTAAGTAAAAAAAAGTCACTCCAGATGAGTACATGGACAAGGCTGCACTGACAAGGCTGCACTGAAGGAAAGCCTTTGTTCAACTAGGAGAACTGACTTTGGTATGTTTGCTTTTAGATTATTCCACAGTTTTTCTGTGTGTATTGTTTTCTAAACACTGAAATGTCATTATTGACTCAATGATTTGAAGTTATGGAATTCATCTTGATCATTTGTGTAATCATCGCTTTCTGGAATGACGGTGATGCTACCAGATTGTCTTTGTCCCTCTCCTCCACAGAGCAGTCTCAGGTACAGTAGGCCTACTCTACACCTTCACTGTGTGTGTGTGTGTGTGTGTTCATTTGACAGCTCCCAGTCTGAGGTTTCTTTCTCTTTTTACTCTCGGATCTGAACGGGTCTCTAAGATCCGAACCGGCACGTGTCTGTTTGGGTCTGTTTTTCCACAGGCCTTTTTCAGAACTGGTCTGACTGTCCTGGGTTCCATTCGGAATGGGTATCTGTTTTTTTGTTTGATGAAACATTTCAGATCGGGTGGGAAAGCCACAGATCCAATGCGCAACTTTTTAGACCTGTGAAGACCTCTACCTCAAACCCGGTATCAATGCTGAGGATATGAGAATGGAGTGGTTTAGACTTCCCCACCCAGGCTCTGCTGTTCATCTTTACCAATACTGAAGTGACAACTAAGGATCAGATGGTCTCCTACAGGGGAAGTACAGAACTGTTTAAAGACTAACTGAAAAGATGCAACACCTTGAAACTGACCAGGGTACAAGGCAATGATGATGGGTTTTATCAAGTACTTTACTAAGACAAAGTCCAGGTATGATGATCTCCCCATGGAAGTCTGTATTAAAGGTAAGGTTACATTTTCTGTCAAATGCAATAACCTATACAGTCTGCCTTATGACATGTATTCATTTTCTCAAAACCTCACTTCAGTAATTTAAATCCTGTATACCTTTGTGTCTGTAGCTGTTGGCTCCCAGCCAGTGATCTCAATTGAGGAGCTGAGAAGGGTAGTCATTGTTCCGAGGTGTAAATCTAAAGGCTGGTATCCAGGACATTGAGGGAACCAAATTGTATGGTTGGTATTCAGAGATATAAAGGAACACTGAGGGATTCTACTCTGCCAAACTAAAGGTCACTCAACAGGAGACAAACAGAAAATTATTTGATAGGCATTGTTCAACAGAGCACGCTCAATGAAGTGAGGAAGACAGAATTTCACATTCCTAGTCAGCTGTTCCGGTGTGTTAAGTACATATGTGAAGATGAAAATCATTAAGGGATATTTTGGGGGTGCTCTCAAGTGTTTCTCTTGCTGGTTGCTGTCACATTCGTTGAAATGAACGGACCAAGGCACAGCGTGCATAGAGTTCCACATGTGTATTAAAATGAAACTCAACAACAACAACAACAACAACAACAACAACAACAACAACAACAACAACAACAACAACAACAACAACAACAACAACAACAACAACAACAACAACAACAACAACAACAACAACAACAACAACAAAGCCATAATGACTGGCGTGCTCACAGGCAATACACAAAAACAAGATCCCAAACTAAGGTGGGAAAAAGGCTGCCTAAGTATGATCCCCAATCAGAGACAACGATAGACAGCTGCCTCTGATTGGGAACCATACCCAGCCAACAAAGAAATAGAAAAACTAGAATGCCCACCCAAATCACACCCCGACCTAAACAAATTGAGAAATAAAAAGGCTCTCTAAGGTCAGCGCGCAACAGTTTCTTCTACTGTGGACTATCTGTGACCATCTGCCGTCTAAAATATAAAGGATCAAGTTAAACAGCAGTGGGATGACCTCAGAAAAATTAAAACCTCACCAAGGAACTACTTCTAGTCAGATGAATGCATTTTAGCTCATGGTGAGCAAAGGGGTCTCATTCAAGAGAGGGATCGCATCAATGAAGACCTCAACTGTCAGCTGAAAAACCTAACTGAGGAGCAGGATCAGATCAAAGAAGCTGATTGTACTCATTAATCAGTTGTGAACAGGAAGGGGTAAAGATCTTGAAACCATTCAAAAACATTCAGTGAATGTGACTCTAGACCCTGATATGGCACATTACCGTCTCATTCTATCTGAGGATGGAAACAAGTGGAACATGGAAATATACATCAGACACTGCCAAGCAAGAGAGGTTTGATACTTTTCTCAGTGTCCTGAGAAGGGGGGGGCTTTTCCTCTGGAAATTTTACTATGAGGTGCAGGTTAAGGGGAAGACTGAATTGGATTTTGGAGTGGCCAGAGAGCCCATCAACAGAAAGGGTATGAGAACACTGAGTGCTGAGGATGGATCCTGGATTTTGTGGCTGAGGAATGGGAATGAGTACATGATTCTCGCTAATCTTCCTGTCTCGCTCTCCCTGAGAGAGAAGCCCCAGAAGGTGGGGGTATTTGTGGATTATGAGAAGGGTCAGGTCTTCATCTACAATGTGGAGGCCAGGACTCATATCTACTCTTTCACCGGCTCCACCGTCACTGAGAAACGATATCCTATCTCCAGACCCTGTGGCAGCATAAAATATAAGACCCATGATCATCTCTCCTGTAGAAGATACTGACACTGACTGATTCTATAATGGATGTCACTGTCTGACAGTTTGAACAAAGCAAGGCAAATTAACTGTTTTGAGAGTGATAACTTTTGCTTTTCAGTTTGAGTGACCTGTAATTTGTTTATCATTACATCTTTTGCATGCAGGTTTACAACTTCGGGAGAAATGTAAATCCAAACTGTATCAATCAATTAAATGTATTTATAAAGCCCTTCTTACATCAGCTGATGTCACAAAGTGCTGTACAGAAACCCAGTCTAAAACTCCAAACAGCAAGCAATGCAGGTGTAGAAGCACGGTGGCTGGGAAAAAACTCCCTAGAAAGGCCAGAACCTAGGAAGAAACCTAGAGAGGAACCAGGCTATGTGTTGTGGCCAGTTCTCTTCTGGCTGTGCCGGGTGGAGATTATAACAGAACATGGCCAAGATGTTCAAATGTTCATAGATGACCAGCAGGGTCAAATAATAATAATCACAGTGGTTATCGAGGGTGCAACAGGTCAGCACGTCAGGAGTAAATGTCAGTTGGCTTTTCATAGATTATTACCATGTATTATTTGTAACAGTGAATAACGTGTTTTCTGTATTTTTAAGGTATATTGCAGATATTGTGAAAAACCTTTATCTACACAGTGTACAAAACATTATGAAGACCTTCCTAATCTTGAGTTGCACCCCATTTGCCCTTAAAACAGCCTCAATTCACCGGGCATGGACTCTACAAGGTGTCAAAATTGTTCCACATGGATGCTGGCCCATGTTGACTCCAATTCTTCCCACAGATGTGTCAAGTTGGCTGGATGTCCTTTTGGTGGTGGACCATTCTTGATACACACAGGAAACTATTGAGAGTGAAAAACACAGCAGCATTGCAGTTCTTGAAACACTTAAATTGGTGCACCTGGAACCTACTATCATACCCTGTTAAAAGGCATTTAAATATTTTGTCTAGCCCATTCACCCTCTGAATGGCAAACATACACAATCCATGTCTCAATTGTCTCAATGTATGAACATTCTTCTTCAACCTGTCTCCCCCCTTCAGCTACACTGATTGAAGTGGATTTAAAAGGTGACATCAATAAGGCATCATAGACTGACCAGGTGAATCCAGGTGAATGCTATGTCATGGAAATAGCAGGTGCTCCTAATGTTTTGTACACTCAGTGTCTATAGACATGTATACATATTAACACATACAGTGGGGAGAACAAGTATTTGATACACTGCCGATTTTGCCGGTTTTCCTACTTACAAAGCATGTAGAGGTCTGTAATTTTTATCATAGGTACACTTCAACTATGAGAGACGGAATCTAAAACAAAAATGATTTGTAAGTAATTAAATTGCATTTTATTGCATGACATAAGTACTTGATACATCAGAAATCAGAATGTTTTTTTTATTTTAATATTTTTCTCCCCAATTTCGTGGTATCCAATTGTAGTTGTAGTAGCTACTATCTTGTCTCATCGCTACAACTCCCGTACGGGAGAGAGACGAAGGTTGAAAGTCATGCGTCCTCCGATACACAAACCAACCAGCCGCACTGCTTCTTAACACAGCGCGCCTCCAACCCGGAAGCCAGCCGCACCAATGTGTCGGAGGATACACCGTGCACCTGGCAACCTTGGTTAGCGCGCACTGCGCCCGGCCCGCCACAGGAGTCGCTGGTGCACGATGAGTCAAGGACATCCCTACCGACCAAGCCCTCCCTAACCCGGACGACGCTAGGCCAATTGTGCGTCGCCCCACGGACCTCCCAGTCGCGGCCGGTTACGACAGAGCCTGGGCGCGAACCCAGGGACTCTGATGGCACAGCTGGCGCTGCAGTACAGCGCCCTTAACCACTGCGCCACCCGGGAGGCCCTCGCACTGCTTCTTAACACTGCACGCATCCAACCCGGAAGCCAGCCGCACCAATGTGTCGGAGGAAACACTGTGCACCTGGCAACCTTGGTTAGCACGCACTGCGCCCGGCCCGCCACAGGAGTCGCTGGAGTGCGATGGGACAAGGATATCCAGAACCGGCCAAACCCTCCCTAACCCGGACGACGCTGCGCCAATTGTGCGTCGCCCCACGGGCTTCCCGGTCGCGGCCGGCTACGACAGAGCCGACAGAGTCTCTGGTTGGCACAGCTAGCGCTGCAGTGCAGTGCTCTAGACCACTGCGCCACCGGAGCAGAACTTAATATTTGGTACAGAAACCTTTGCTGGCAATTACAGAGATCATACGTTTCCTGTAGTTCTTGACCAGGTTTGCACACACTGCAGCAGGGATTTTGGCCCACTCCTCCATACAGACCTTCTCCAGATCCTTCAGGTTTCGGGGCTGTCGCTGGGCAATACGGACTTTCAGCTCCCTCCAAAGATTTTCTATTGGGTTCAGGTCTGGAGACTGGCTAATCCACTCCAGGACCTTGAGATGCTTCTTACGGAGCCACTCCGTAGTTAGTTGCCCTGGCTGTGTGTTTCGGGTCGTTGTCATGCTGGAAGACCCAGCCACGACCCATCTTCAATGCTCTTACTGAGGGAAGGAGGTTGTTGGCCAAGATCTCGCGATACATGGCCCCATCCATCCTCCCCTCAATATGGTGCAGTCGTCCTGTCCCCTTTGCAGAAAAGCATCCCCAGAGAATGATGTTTCCACCTCCATGCTTCACGGTTGGGATGGTGTTCTTGGGGTTGTACTCATCCTTCTTCTTCCTCCAAACACTGCGAGGGGAGTTTAGACCAAAAAGCTCTATTTTTGTCTCATCAGACTACATGACCTTCTCCCATTCCTCCTCTGGATCATCCAGATGGTCATTGGCAAACTTCAGACGGGCCTGGACATGCGCTGGCTTGAGCAGGGGACCTTGCGTGCACTGTAGGATTTTAATCCATGACGGCGTAGTGTGTTACTAATGGTTTTCTTTGAGACTGTGGTCCCAGCTCTCTTCAGGTCATTGACCGTGTAGTTCTGGGCTGATCCCTCACCTTCCTCATGATCATTGATGCCCCACGAGGTGAGATCTTGCATGGAGCCCCAGACCGAGGGTGATTGACCATCATCTTGAACTTCTTCCATTTTCTAATATTTGCACCAACAGTTGTTGTCTTCTCACCAAGCTGCTTGCCTATTGTCCTGTAGCTCATCCCAGCCTTGTGCAGGTCTACAATTTTTTATCCCTGATGTCCTTACACAGCTCTCTGGTCTTGGCCATTGTGGAGAGGTTGGAGTCTGTTTGATTGAGTGTGTGGACAGGTGTCTTTTATACAGGTAACGAGTTCAAACAGGTGCAGTTCTTAAAGAAAAACTACCAGGTCTGTGAGAGCCGGAATTCTTACTGGTTGGTAGGTGATCAAATGCTTATGTCATGCAATAAAATGCAAATTAATTACTTAAAAATCATACAATGTGATTTTCCGGATTTTTGTTTTAGATTCCGTCTCTCACAGTTGAAGTGTACCCATGATAAAAATGACAGACCTCTACATGCTTTGTGAGTAGGAAAACCTGCAAAATCGGCAGTGTATCAAATACTTGTTCTCCCCACTGTATGTCCATATCAACCTGAATCTAACAATACAATATAATGAACAACACTTGAAAACGAAATAATGAGTAATTAACTGATGTTGTATAATAGCATTCCTATAATAAATGAATGAAAAAGGACTGCCACCAATGTTATCCTCATGAAGAACAAACCAACCCTTCCTTATGGGTTAATTGGTAAGCCATTAAGAATGAAAGTCCTTTGTGCCATCACGACCTCTATAAAACTCCCGATTGCAGTATCTTAGCAACAGGTGATCATTAAACCGAGTTTGTTGCAGTACATCCTACTGCTAACGCCCAACATGGAAATACGCAGCTATGATCACAAAGGTATGATTGACATCATTCCAATCATTATAGAAAAATACACTGAGTTCAATGTTATGAAAACTTCGTAATCCATTGTTTGTGTGATTCAATTAAATAATCAAGCAATTGGTCGGTTGTCATCTTGACAGAAATAAATAAGAGAGATGAAAATCAGGTCTGTTTTTTTCCTGCAGTATGAAAGCAGGGGAAATCTGCCAGGGGAATGAAGGGCTCTATTGTTTGTCATTAATTACATGATTCCCCTTGGCTGATTACATATTTGGCTCTGCTTATGGGAAAATGTGGTCTAATGTGGGGGGACAGTTTCAGAGTGGCATGCATGTCTAATGCACAACAATAACATGGGTAAAATGTGACATGGACATACAGTACATTGTAGAATATAGTTCAAATCTCAGAGGCATTCAGTCACCATTTGAGGACGGTTGTTTAAGTTGATAGAGAAACCTGTGAGGTTGAAACCCATGTGACACAGCTAACTGCACCTCTCTCGCCTATAAATCCTTAATGAGGGTAGCCTCTAGTAGGTTCATGGGCATCAGGAAGGTGGTGATGGGCATTCCTTCTATCACTTGAATTAACAATAAAGTCCACCTTTGCTCTTCGTTCAAGTATTTGTTTTGGAAACAAGCAGCAGTGCTGGGAATAGGATCAGCATTAGGCCACGTCCGGACTTTTATCCTCCAACTGCATCCCTCCCAACAAAACATGTCATCAATATTAAAGGAGATACAATATTACAGTATTCATTGGACTGGTACTATAGGTTTTGTGACTGTTTTGTAGGTTACTGGAGGATGCCTTTATTGTTGTGTTTTAGCAACTCATCAATGTAGATTTGAGATTGGAAATATTCGTTCTCATACCAGGAAGACTTCATCAAGGTAATGACAGTAATGGACAAGGACTAGGAAGAGGTCAAAAGGTAAACCATAACCTATAGCTTCTATCCTTCCTCCTCATGTCAGGCAGAGTTTCTGCTATTTTTTCATTGGATTAGAAGTCAATTGATCTAAACATACATAGGGTAAATTAAATTAAAAGAGGTCCAAATAAATTCACATTCTAATAGTTTAGACTTAGTTAAATCAGTTAACTAATATGAGAAAAATCATTTCTGAATTAGGTTTCAATTGATTGGAATTAGTGATTGTAAAAACGTCACAATAGGTATATATTGCTAATATGCCACTTAACATATTTTGGGATTGTAGGTATGGGAAGGTAGGCTATGACTTCTGAATATCAACTGCACTCACCCTCGGCTACATATAAGTTGAAGGGCCTCGACGTGTCCATGAAAAGCAGCCCATAGCGTAGGCGTCATCCCGTCCTCGTCCGGAGAATTCAGGTCTTTCCTGGTAGCCTCTTTCAAGAGGTCCAGGTAGCCATCGATCGCTGCTTTGTGGTACCTAGACATGTTTACTCTGTGTTTAGAACGCTACACTGTGAAATTAAATAAAAAGGCACGTCTTTTAGCAGAAGAAATCTGGCATTTTGTTCTTCCTTCCAGCGCGTTGGAGCGCCACAATTGCGCATCGGAGATGTGAGTGGTTTGGTCAGAGCGCTGGGCGTCATCATATCGGTGGAACTCACTGCCATAAAACAAAAGCAAAGTCCATTTGGGATTTGTCATGCAGTCCCATTGAGGAAATTCAAGAATCTACAATTGATATGATGAGAGAAGTTATTAGGCTACTGTATAGGCCTAGGTCACATGTTGCTAAATGATGGAATGGCAATGACAGAGACAATATATAGTCAAAATATGTTAAATTAATTGTGCATATATATCAGTAGGCTTTTATTCATAAAATGTCACGAGGTCATCAAACAGGACAGTGGCCATACCTGGCTAGACGCGCTTTGAACTCAAGCGCAAAAAGAAAGCCGTACAAATCTCAGGTGGCCTAAAGTACTCCATTCCAGTAGATGGCAGTATCGCCCTTTAGAGCGTTCTGAACTCTGACTGACTGCACCACCAAAATTAGTTATTAGGAAGCAGAAATCTCCACAACGAAATTTGACTTATTTATGGCACTGTCAGAGTACACAAAAGCCACTCAGCCACTCATCATGGAATGACAGCAGGTAAACGTACTCCACCACAACCAGTCTCACCGCAAGAAACTCAACCACCGGTTGTTTGAACAGGGTGCTCTGCAGTCGCTGACGGATTTGGCATTCGTACTAGATCGACGCTCTGCGGCCCTAAAGAATCGGAGATGTCCGACAATGGTGCCTCAGCGATCAACCTTCTGTCTTATGAGACACTGGTACACGCCGTGGCAGGTGCAGTGGTAAGGACATCTCAACGTAGTTTGCCTATGTATGAACAGTCCTTTAATAATAAAGACAAGGCCAAAACGTTCGAATAACTACACTGAAATGTTACAACCGGTGCCTCTAGCTAGTTTGTTAGTTAGCATACTGTGTCAGATTGTATCAACTTTGAATTTTGTCGTGTAACTTAGGTTTAACTACCCGTCTATATTCTATATATCATAATGTATTTGCTTCTAGGGTAGCATGACGGCGATGTCCGTCTTCTTTCCTTTGGATACAGCGAGGATCAGACTTCAGGGTGAGTTGTAGAGTAATTGGTGGTACATACTAACTGCTGATAACCATCTTTGTTGTCAGTGTGGTCATACTTGTGTGCTATAACGTTGGACTCTGCACCCAAGGGTCAGTGAGTTCACAAGGAAATGAGTGATGGATATATAGAAGTGGAAACATTGACAAGAGAGACCTTAGCATAACAGAGCTGCAGCCTACTTCCAATGTTACAATAATGTAAGCAAAATGACAATCCCTTTTCTGCCTTCGTTTTCTGTTGCAGTGGATGAGAATCGGAAGTCCAAATCGACTGCCATTCTCCTGGCTGAAATAGCAAAGGAGGAAGGCCTGTGAGTATTGTATGGAACTGTACACCTACTTTACTACAATTTATAATCCACCTTAGATTGCGTGAAATCAATTGACTGGAAAGGAAAGCTGGCCTCGTACCACTGCAATGCAGGGCTTTCACTGGGCTGTTGTACCCATAGATCTAGAATAGAGTAGTAGAATGGCCATTCCTTTCAGTTCAAAGCAATGTCCATTCCACCCATTGTATTTCTATGACTACTTTTGTGTTGGGCCAGGAGTTTTCCCCTGTCAGATCACATGCACAGGAAAAACTCCTAGTCCTGGGTTCCCATGGCCCAATGACTGACTTTGTGGATTTCCCTGGTCTTTCTCCCCTCCCAGGTTGTCTCTGTACAGAGGCTGGTTCCCAGTCATCTCCAGTCTGTGCTGCTCCAACTTTGTCTACTTCTACACCTTCAACACGCTGAAGAAAGTCATGGTGGGTAATCAGGGCCGGTCCAGACCAGGAAAAGACCTTCTCATGGGGTTCATCTCAGGTAGGACGACCGAACAGGGACCTTTTAGTGGTAATGGCTAAGTCACTATTAACCTACTGCCACCTATTTTCATGGACTCTTAAGTCATTGATGTAGTTATATTAGGGGAGTCTGAGAGGTGATTAACAGAGAGATTCATTGAAGAAAGTAAATTTGACCTCCATATTTAAATGTATTTAAATGTCTTTCTGTTGCCCGTGTTGTGTGTTTCTCCCCCAGGGGCAGTGAACGTGCTCCTGACCACGCCCATGTGGGTGGTCAACACCCGGCTCAAACTGCAGGGGGCAAAGTTCAGGAACGAAGACCTCCAGCAGACCCACTACAGAGGCATCTTTGGTGTGTGTCTGTCTATTTGTGTTATTCACTGTCTCTTTTCAGTACTAATAAAATGTGACTTACTATCATCATACAATGTGTGTTTTCGATTGCAGATGCTTTCTCGCAGATCATAGCCAGGGAGGGAGTGGGGACTCTTTGGAACGGTACACTGCCTTCTCTGGTGCTGGTCTTCAACCCTGCAGTTGTGTTCATGTTCTATGAAGCCATGAAGAGGAGAGCAGGCAGAGGAGGGAGGAAGGTGAGGGAAGGAGAGGAGGTAGCCAACTTTGACACCTCTGTGGCGTGTCTGAGTGTCAGTCATGCTGAAGGTTTTTAAGCCTTTGTTTTGTTTTTGTCTGCTCCTAGATTACATCAGCAGAGATCTTTCTCATTGGCGCTGTGGCCAAGGCCATCGCTACCACGGCGACGTATCCCCTGCAGACCGTCCAGGCCATTCTAAGGGTAAACATCTCTAAATGCACACACCTGCTAACTGAACACTCATAGCAGTGTTTCCCCAACGCTTCCCATCAAACTGTGTCTGATATCATGATTATGTACTGCTCAGTAAAATAAGTCTGTATTTCCTGTACTCACAGCTCATTTTGTTGATTAAATTACTGTCTTTCTATCCCCCCAGTTTGGGCAGCACAAAGCTGAGGGCAAGGGAGGTCTACTGGGCAGTCTCCGAAACATAGTCTACCTACTTATGGACAGAATCAAGTGAGTAGATCTCACACACACAATGGAACTCTTGCGTCTCAACAGTCTGACTACTGCAATGTGGTGGGACACTTTCAGACCGTCTTGTGCCAATGAGTATGTCTTGTGTTGATCCATGGACGTGTTCCCTCCCTGTCCTCTCCCCTGCAGGAGGCATGGTGTGCTGGGCTTATACAAAGGCCTGGAGGCCAAACTGCTCCAGACGGTACTAACGGCAGCCCTCATGTTTGTGGTGTATGAGAAGATCACCGCAGCCACCTTCAAGGTCATGGGCATCAACAAGAAACTGAAGCACTGAGGTGTGAGCGGGCCCTTAGACCTCAACCTGCACTGGCTATACAACAGTGGTCACCACCCACCCTGGTCCCGGAGAGGAGCTGACAGGGTGTGCCGGGTTTTGTTCCTGCCCAGCAATGAAACCCCTGGTTCAACGTTCAGATTGACCTATAACCACGTATCTGGAACTTGATTCTGGTGTGTTTAGCACTGGGTTATGACAAAAGCCTACACACCTGTCTCCAAGATAAGGGTTGGTGACCACTGGGCTACTGACTCCCCATCCCAACTTCCCTTTCCTCAATCCCAACATACACCTCAACCAGAGATGGTGTCTCTCCTCCTCTCTTTTCCCCTTACACTGAGGTTTATTCCACATACAGTATTGATATCTGTCTTCCCTACGCTGCCAATATGGGTGAATCTCTCTGGAAATGGTTGTACATGGTCTTATAGGAGGTGCCATAACTGTCCAGCATATGCATTCTGTGGCAATTTTATTATACCTGAATGAATGGCATTGCAGTTGAAGCTTGTTATGCTTTCTCCACCACTATTACCCTGGAGTGCTGATAACAACTAGCAGTTTTACTAGCCAACTCCTTTTGGCTTAGATGTTGTCTTGCCAAATAGTTGCTTAGAAAGACGATGCCAAACAACTATTTGCTTAACAAGCTTGGACAATGCCCAAGCGAGTGAAGAGCAATATTCTCAAGAACTTTGAGGGCTTGAGTGAAGCATCAAGGTATTTGCAGACATGGCTATATTCTATTTAAATCTCTGTATATGTCACTGTGCTCCTTCAGCCCTGCGTTAAGACCACTGCAAACCCTTTCCGGAGAGATGTTACTGCTCTTGAAAAGTAGGTGTTGATTTCTCAGCTGGCTGGGACAGTTTGGTGGCTACAGTTGAAGTTGGTAGTTTACATACACCTTAGCCAAATACATTTAAACTCACAATTCCTGACATTTAATCCTAGTAAAAATTCCCAGTATTAGGTCAGTTGGGATCACCACTTTATTTTAAGAATGTGAAATGTCAGAATAGAGTGATTTATTTCAGCTTTTATTTCTTTCATCACATTTCCAGTGGGTCAGAAGTTTACATACACTCAATTAGTATTTGGTAGCATTGCCTTTGTTTAACTTGGGTCAAACGTTTCGGGTAGCCTTCCACAAGCTTCCTACAATAAGTTGGGTGAATTTTTGCCCATTCCTCCTTACAGAGCTGGTGTAACTGAGTCAGGTTTGTAGGCCTCCTTGCTCGCACACGCTTTTTATCTCTGCCCACAAATTTTCTATAGGATTGAGGTCAGGGCTTTGATGGCCACTCCAATACCTTGACTTTGTTGTCCTTAAGCCATTTTGCCACAACTTTGGAAGTATGCCTGGGGTCATTGTCCATTTGGAAAACCCATTTGCGACCAAGCTTTAACTTCCTGACTGATGTCTTGAGATGTTGCTTCAATATATCCACATAATTATCCATCCTCATGATGCCATCTATTTTGTGAAGTGCACCAGTCCCTCCTGCCACAAAGCACCCCCACAACATGATGCTGCCACCCCCGTGCTTCATGGTTGGGATGGTGTTCTTCGGCTTGCAAGCATCCCTTTTTTCCTCCAAACATAACGATGGTCATTATGGCCAAACAGTTCTATTTTTGTTTCATCAGACCAGAGGACATTTCTCCACAAAGTACGATCTTTGTCCCCATGTGCAGTTGCAAACCGTAGTCTGGCTTTTTTATGTCGGTTTTGGAGCAGTGGCTTCTGCCTTGCGGAGCGGACTTTCAGGTTATGTCGATATAGGACTAGTTTTACTATGGATATGAATACTTTTGTACCGGTTTCCTCCAGCATCTTCACAAGGTCCTTTGCTGCTGTTCTGGGATTGATTTTCACTTTTCGATTTGCACCAAAATACGTTCATCTCTAGGAGACAGAACGTGTCTCTTTCCTGAGCGGTATGATGGCTGTGTGGTCCCATGGTGTTTATAATTGTGTACTATTGTTTGTATAGATGAATCTGGTACCTTCAGGCGTTTGGAAATTGCTCCCAAGGATGAACCAGACTTGTGTAGGTCTACAATTTCTTTCTGAGGTCTTGGCTGATTTCTTTTGATTTTCCCATGATGTCAAGCAAAGTGGCACTGAGTTTGAAGGTAGGCCTTGAAATACATCCACAGGTACACCTCCAATTGTCTCAAATTATGCCAATTAGCCTATGAGAAGCTTCTAAAGCATGACATTTTCTGGTATTTTCCAAGCTGTTTAAATGCACAAGTCAACTTTGTGTATGACAACTTCTGACCCACTGGAATTGTGATACAATCTGTATGCAAACAATTGTTGGAAAAATGACTTGTGTCATGCGCAAAGTAGATGCCCTAACCGACTTGCCAGAAATTCGTGGAGTGCGTGAAACAAGTTTTAATGACTCCAACCTAAGTGTATGTAAACTTGCGACTTCAACTGTATGTGCTGAATAGCCTATGTTTGATCTGCTTGGCCATCTGCGGTACGCACTATTGGCACAGGACAGAAAAAACTTTGCTTCAATTACGTACTAGAAGGGGATCCCATTTTTTACTCCTGAAATATTTACCTTGTATTGCCTTTTAATGAAGCCAGTCAACCATTTCTCAGTCTTATGATTTAATTCAGAATACAATAATGATTCTTCTAAATGCTTCTCTTATTTAAAACAAGTTTCCCCCAACCACCTAACAAGGAACAACTCTGGGCCCTAGTTATTATTAAAATACTGGTTTACCATAAGAGTTTAACCTAGAAGAATGTCTGCAAGACAAAAGGCTACTTTTATTTATTTAAGGTGTCATTATAAGATGAGTGTTATGTCATGTTTCACACAACTGTAGCCAGGAATGTCTGTCTATAGAGAAATCGGATAAATACTTTTAAATATGTTTTACATTTAGATAAATAATCCTAATCTCTAGATTGGATCAACATTTTTCCAAGTTGAAAAGCATAGTATACATTTTCTATGCTGTATTGGAATATATCTTGTCTACTTAACTTGCACAGAACATGAAGGGGTTTATATTCAAATCTAAACTAGTTAAATGAAAATGGGCCAACTAGAAGAATCAATACATGTACATTTGGCAGTGATAATTATCATTTCACTGCAGCATTTTGCAATCTATGTAATGTTGTCATGCATTGTTGTCATTGTTCACTGGAATTCTTGAGCCTGTACTTTTTTATGCTAAGTGCCTCCAAACCTAGGAACTAGCGATGGTGGTGGACCAGATCTGTTGATAGCACTGTAAAGACGGATGACACACATCACATACTGACTGTGCTGGTCAGTAGTCAAATCTGTTATGTCTT
Organism: Oncorhynchus mykiss; assembly: GCF_013265735.2. Classification (NCBI taxonomy): domain Eukaryota; kingdom Metazoa; phylum Chordata; class Actinopteri; order Salmoniformes; family Salmonidae; genus Oncorhynchus; species Oncorhynchus mykiss. The sequence goes on from NC_048577.1 coordinate 53,696,703, forward strand.
AAAATCAGTAGTTCATACAACCCATAATCTGCTGCCTTGCTTAGCCTAGACAGTAGGCTATGTATGTAGATTGGATGTTCAGGATGATATGAACAGTATGTGACCTGCTTAGCCTAGACAGTAGGCTATGTATGTAGATTGGATGTTCAGAATGATATGAACAGTATCTGACCTGCTTAGCCTAGACAGTAGGCTATGTATGTAGATTGGATGTTCAGAATGATATGAACAGTATCTGACCTGCTTAGCCTAGACAGTAGGCTATGTATGTAGATTGGATGTTCAGAATGATATGACCAGTATGTGACCTGCTTAGCCTAGACAGTAGGCGATTGCTGTAGATTGGATGTTCAGAATAATATGAACAGTATGTGACCTGCACTAAGAAAGCGGACTGTCTTCCACAGCAATAAATTATACAAGTTATAATAACTGTCTACATTTTACTACATATTTGTTGCACTGAAATTCTGACTTACAGTGCATTCGGAAAGAATTCAGACCCCTGACGCTTTACACATTTTGTTACCTTATTTTCAAAAATCTTTTAAACTTGGCAAGTCAGTTAAGAACAAATTCTTATTTACCATGACGGCCTACCTCGGCCAAAACCGGAAGACGCTGGGCCAATTGTGCGCCACCCTATGGGACTCCCAATTGCGGCCGAATGTGATGCAGCCTGGATTCGAACCAGGGACTGCAGTGACGCCTCTTGCACTGAGATGCAGTGCCTCAGACCGCTGCGCCAATCAGGAGCCTTATTCTAAAATGTATTAATTTTTTCCCCCTCAACCTACACACAATACCCCATAATGACAAAGCGAAAACAGGTTTTTAAAAGTGTCTGCAAATGTATTAAATTAAAACATACCTTATTTACATAAATATTCAGACCCTTTGCTATGAGACTCGGAATTGAGCTCAGGTGCATCCTGTTTCCATTGATCATCCTTGAGATGTTTCTACAACTTGATTGGAGTCCACCTGTGGTAAATTCAATTGATTGGACATAATTTGGAAAGGCACACACCTGTTTAAGGTCCCACAGTTGACATTGCATGTCAGCAAAAACCAAGCCATCAGGTCGAAAGAATTGTCCGTAGAGCACCGAGACAGGATTGTGTCGAGGCACAGATCTGGTGAAGGGTACTAAAAAATGTCTGCAGCATTGAAGGTCCCCAAAAACACAGTGGCCTCCATCATCATCATTATTATTATTCCTAGAGCTGGCTTTCCGGCCAAACTGAGCAATCGGGGGAGAAGGGCCTTGGTCAGGGAGGTGACCAAGAACCCGATGTTCACTCTGACAGAGCTCCAGACTTCCTCTGTGGAGATGGGAGAACCTTCCAGAAGGACAACCATCTCTGCAGCACTCCACCAGTCAGGCCTTTATGGTAGAGTGGCCAGATGGTAGCCACTCCTCAGTAAAAGGCACAGCCTGCTTGGAGTTTGCCAGAAGGCACCTAAAGGATTCTCAGACCATGAGAAACAAGATTCTCTGGTCTGATGAAACCAAGATGTGACACTTGGCATTCAGGCCAAAGAGTTCAGTCTGGAGGAAACCTGGCATCCCTACGGTGAAGCATGGTGGTGGCAGAATCACGCTGTGGGGATGTTTTTCAGTGGCAGGGATTGGGAGACTAGTCAGGATCAAGGGAAAGATGAACGGAGCAAAGTACAGAGAGATATTTTATGAAAACCTGCTCAGGACCTCAGACTGGGGAGAAGGTTTACATTCCAACAGGACAATGACCATAAGCACACAGCCAAGACAATGCAGGAGTGGCTTTGAGACAAGTCTCTGAATGTCCTCGAGTGGCCCAGCCAGAGCCCGGACAAACATCTCTGGAGAGACCTGAAAATAGCTGTGCAGCAACCCTCCCCATCCAACCTGACGAAGCTTGAGAGGATCTGCAGAGAAGAATGGGAGAAACTCCCCAAATACAGGTGTGCCAAGCTTGTAGCATCATACCCAAGAAGACTTGAGGCTGTAATCGCTGCCAAAGGCGCTTCAACAATGTACTGAGTAAAGGGTCTGAATACTTATGTAAATGTAACATTTTTTTATTAGTTATACATTTGCAAACATTTCTAAACCTGTTTTTGCTTTGTCATTGTGGGGTTTTGTGTGTAGCTTGAGGGGGGGGGGGGGATTGAATCAATTTTAGAACAAAGCTGTAACGTAACAAACTGTGGAAAAATTCAAGGGGTCTGAGTCATTTCAGAATGCACTGTATGTGGTTATAACAGTCTATTTCCACTTCTGACTTGAGGAATGATTAAGGACGTACAGTAGGACATGACAAGATGTGCCTTGGAATTCATGGAGAACTCTGGGACTAGTATGCATCCTGCAGGTTTTAAATGAATAATAATTCTGTAAATTGCATTGAAATAAATGAAAGCTATGACAGATTAACATCTTTACAGAGCAAATAGTGTCTTTTTTAGTTAATTCCATTCAGCACAACTGCATTGTAGAATCAGACTTTTACCTGGGATGTTTTCTACCATCTGCGACATTGTCAATGCGTCATTCAATGAAGGTGTCATTTATTATAGGACAAAGGACAATGCATTCTGACACTGGACAGTTTCCATCAACACTTTGGTTAAAACTGCTTATGCAATATTGATGTTCTTAAGTTTAGTTTTTTTGTGGCATATTTTAATTCATGTACTTCAGAAAAGAACATGATAAGTGATCGATATGCCCATGGGGTTAATAATAAAAAGGTTTGATTGGGAAATTAAATCTTGTTATGCTACTATTGTTCGACAGTTTCAGAGCAGACACTTCAAACCGCAACTGTTACATTCAGATCACAGAATTTTGTAATAAAATGTAAAAAAAAAATACAAATCAGAGATGAGCTGAAGAATGTAAATACTTCACATAAAAAAAGACACCACAAACCATTAGGAAAGATATGTCTTCTGTGAACCTGCACACCATTTTGTGAGAAAGTCCCAAAAGCTGGTTTGTGAATGCTAAAGTCCATGCTGATCCACACTATATAACTCAGCCACTCTGGGAGGAAAATGGAAGTTGAATAAAATAACTTTCTTTATCGTCAAAAACCGACCCGTCAGAACCCGCCTACTCCTTCAGGGCGCTTGGTGTGTTTCTACTTCATTATCAAATAACAGGTTTCAGCGTTAAAGTATTGCTTCAAGTCCATACTGGTATAAGGTGAAAACCTTGGCCTGTACGCATAAAGCATATCAAAGTAGGAGTGCTGATCTAGGCTCCGTTTTGCCTACTAAATCAGAATGAATAGGATGAGGGACCTTATTCTAGATCAGCAGTCTTACTCTGAGCTGCTTTGTCAATACGGACCATTGTCAGGTTTGTTCTGAGTCAGGTCTGAGGTGGGTGGTGGTGTGTCTCACGACTGGTTGAACTGGTCATCTCCCTGACGTACCAGTCTGGTAGGAAGGAGTACTGAGAGTCTCTGTGGATGGAGTAGGTGACGTCTCGGTGTGGATCCCATGAGAACAGGTGCACCAACCTGACAGAAATAAATAACATAGTTAACTAGAGTCAGAATGTTTCTAGGGAAACTCTTGACTGTATGCAATAGCAAGTTCTCTTAAGCTTTTTTTAATGGTAGCAGAAAGTAAAGGTTATGAGCACTGTAATAAAATAAGTACTTTAAAAGAATCTTAACCATATCAAGCATCACCTTGGATCGTCTTCTGTGACCACACTCTTCACGAAGGACAGGAATTCACAGCAGAAGTTCATGCAGACAGTTGGCTTCCAGCAGTTGGTTTCATTCTGTATGAGAGAAGAGACAACCTCTTAGGACAAACAAGCACGCACATTGTTTTTAAACTCACAAAATAGGCATCCTATATTACACAGACCTACTGGGTTTCTGGTAGAAAAATGTGTATGTTCTTTTTCAGAAGAAAATACAACTGTAATCGTACCTTGATAAGCTGAGATATCTTGGAGATGTGGTAAGTCTCCACAGACACAACCACTCCGTCATGATCACGGAAACCAGCTACGATTCGCGGTACCCCAGGAAGAAAGGACTGGGCCCACCACTTTAGTAGTTTAAACCTGGAAGGAGAACATACACAAGAGAAACATTTTAACTCTCTTGGGAAAATGTTCAAACTGAAGATGTGAGGAGCTAGCCTTGGTTCCAGTTTCATTCTGTGTATATTCATCAGCAAAATGTGTCTTTACCAGACAGTGACAACAGAACTGGTTACTGGGCAATTCCATGGTAATGGAATTACGCTGAGACTCAGATTTTTCACTTTAAAATGTATGTCTAACAAAAAACATTTAAAAGTTTAACAAACCATACAACTCTATGCACAGAGACTAATTTTAACAATTTACACTGAGAATTTTACAAATACAGGAAGAACTGTGCAGATATAAAGTTTGGTAACAGAATAAAACTGAAGGAGATTTTACCGTAATTCTGTTACCAAACTTTGCACCTGCACAATTTTTCAAGTAAATGTTTTTTTTTATTGTGTAAATTGTTCAACATAGTCAGTGTGCATAGAGTTGTATGGATTGTTAAACTTTTAAATGTTTTTTTTTATTGTGTAAATTGTTCAACATAGTCAGTGTGCATAGAGTTGTATGGATTGTTAAACTTTTAAATGTTTTTTTTTATTGTGTAAATTGTTCAACATAGTCAGTGTGCATAGAGTTGTATGGATTGTTAAACTTTTAAATGTTTTTTTTTATTGTGTAAATTGTTCAACATAGTCAGTGTGCATAGAGTTGTATGGATTGTTAAACTTTGAAATCAATGGCTTTTGTTTGGCATACAGTTTAAAGAAAAATGTGAGTCTCAGCAAATTCCGTTAACATGGAATTGCCCAACTGCAGATATCCAGAGATATAAGATTTGGATATGCAGATGTCCAATCCGTCTCCATAATAGGGGGCTAGTGCAGAGCGTATCTGTGGATAGTTTACCTGTGGAAGTTGCTGCGTTGTTTGGGGGTGGAGATTTCCAGTGAGGTCTTCATCTCGATGTAGTTGGCTGGAGGAGACGGGGCCTTGGGGTCTTTGTCCCGACAGTCCACCTCGCCAGAGAACAGCAGTCTGTGCTCGGCTAGCCGGGTCTGGACTACAGTGCAGAAGGCCTCGTTGGTGTTTACAACCCCACCTGGATCTGGAAGACTCTGGGCATCATCTGAAAGAAGGTTACAGACATTTCAAAACAATTCATTCATTCATTCATTCATTCATTACAATTCACCAATTTTGACTATTTTGTGTATGTCCATTACATGAAATCCAAATAAAAATCCATTTAAATTACAGGTTGTAATGCAACAAAATAGGAAAAATGCAGAGGGGGATAAATACTTTTGCAAGGTACTGTAACAACTCAGTGCGTACAGCAAAAGAGGAATACAAGAAGCGATCCTCTACCTGCACAGGTGTACTGTTCAAATTTGTATCCCCAGTACATCATCTCCTCGTGCCTCTCAGTGCGGTTCTCCCGGTCCCGGCGTGCAGCCTCCGTCTCCACCTCACTGATGTACAGTGTCCCCCCCATCCTGGTCACAGCCAGCAGCCAGCCCTCCCGGGTCTCATAAGGCGTGGTCAACAGCTTGGTTAGGTGGCCGCGCCATGTCACAATGTCTACACCTAATGCACTGGTAGGAGAGGTTGATCAAATAATACATGTCTGTCATAACACACAGGAACACACAGTCATTCCTTGTGACTAGGAATCACAGAATTGACTGAGGATATTGTGTGTGTGTATATTGAATATTGTGTCCATCACAACTGATCCCATTCTGAAATGTTTATGGCCTTGATGACTGACAATTAGTGGGCCTATATCTGTATAACTAGACAGAAAGGTGTTGCTACTGATGAATAATGTATCAATCAAAATAACATCTCTTAAACTGACACTAGTGGTGCTTACCATGGGGAAGAAGAAGCAGCTGTGTCCTTCGACTGCAGCTTGGACCTGTTTGCCAGGATCCATCTGAGGATGTGGTCCAGTTTCTCCTTCACCCTGTCGTCCCTCTTGACGAAGCGGCCCCTGTACCCGTCCCTCAAGTCGAAGTTAGGACAACTCTTCTCCGGCTCCACGTAGTAACGCAGCTGCCGGGCATCATTGAAAAACCTGCGCTCAGAGTCCAGGGAGAAATGTCCCACCTCCACAGGCTGTTTGTATAAGGGGAAGTCTCTCTCGTACAGCTGTCGTTGTATGCTCAGGCTCTGGGTTGGGGGGCTAGATGGGGGTGTTGAAGGGCCAGCCGGGTGATGGTTCTGACCAGGTCTGAAGCGCTTGTGTTGGAAATGGCCTCTCCCACTGTCATCCATGTCTCTCTTGAATGTTGACTGGTGGTTGTCGTGGTGATTGGAGTTTGGATGTTGGGGTCTGTGGTGGGACTGGTGGCGTTGGTCCATGGTGATCTAGGAAGAGACAAATATATCTAGTTAATAATCATTCAAATAACAATCTAATAGTCAGTGTCTGACTCAATCTCTTCCAATCTTTCCTTTTTGTATACTACTCCTAATTAAAAGCCCAAAGCAGTCCAAATGTGACTTTCCTGTGTTTTTTTAATATATTTTTTTACATATTGCCACACTTTGAAGTGTGTGAAATTAAAAAATGATAATGCCCTTTTAGCTGTTTTAATTGCCTGAAATGTCAGTCAATTTAGGTGGGATGGAGTTTTAGCCTGCCTGGTGTAGATTAACTAATAGACCAATAAAAAAAGGGAGTTCCAAACCTGGAGAAAAACAGAGAGGTTGGCTTAGATTGCTGACAGGAGGAAGGATGGCGGAAGCGGACACACTGATGTGGATTGGGAATCTAATGGCGGTAGAATTAAGGACAATTTGAATATAGTCCAAAATAATGGAAAATGGAGCAAGATAGGGCTGAGAATGACCCTTCGTATCTTGTACGAGTACGGTTTGTTAATGACGAGCAGCTGATCGGATTACTAATCTTGAAGAATCCATTTGATACAGTCAAGTCCATAAATATTTGGACATTGACCAAGGTATTATTGTTATTTTAGCTGTCTACCACAGCATAGTGGAGTTTAAATTAAATAATGAATATGAGCTTTCATTTGAGGGTATTTACATCTAAAGCGGGTGAACGGTGTAGGAATTACAGCACTTTTTATATGTGGTCCCCCCCTTTTTAAAGGACCAAAAGTAATTGGACAATTGGCTGCTCAGTTGTTCCATGGCAAGGTGTGTGCTTTTCCTCATTAGTTAATTTACAAGTAAGCAGATAAAAGGTTTAGAGTTTATTTCAAGAGTGTCATTTGCATTTGGAATCTATTGCTGTTAACCCTCAATATGAAGTCCAAAGAGCTGTCACTGCCAGTGAAGCAAGCCATCCTTAGGCTGAAAAATCAAAACAAACCCATCGGAGAGATAGCGAAAATATTAGGTGTGGCCGAATCAACTATTTGGTACATTCTTTAAAAAAGAAAGAACGCACTGGTGAGCTCAGGAACACCAAAAGGCCAGAAAAATTACGGAAAACAACTGTGGTGGATGACAGAATAATTATTTCCCTGGTGAAGAAAAAACCCTTCACAACAGTTGGCCAGATCAAGAACACCCTCCAGGAGGTAGGCATATCTGTGTCAGAGTCAACAATCAAGAGAACACCCTCCAGGAGGTAGGCATATCTGTGTCAGAGTCAACAATCAAGAGAACACCCTCCAGGAGGTAGGCATATCTGTGTCAGAGTCAACAATCAAGAGAACACCCTCCAGGAGGTAGGCATATCTGTGTCAGAGTCAACAATCAAGAGAACACCCTCCAGGAGGTAGGCATATCTGTGTCAGAGTCAACAATCAAGAGAACACCAGAGTAAATACAGATGGTTTACCACAAGATGTAAAACCATCTGGAAGACCAGATTACAGTTTGCCAAACAACATCTAAAAAAGCCTGTACAGTTATGGAACATCCTATGGACAGATGAGACAAAAAATCAACTTGCACCAGAATGATGGCAAGAGAAGAGCATGGAGAAGGGAAGGAACTGCTCATGATTTGAAGCATACCACCTCATCTGTGAAGCATGGTGAAGGCAGTGTTATGGCGTGGGCATGTATGGCTGCCAATGGAACTGGTTCCCCTGTATTTATTGATAATATGACTGCTGACAAAAGCAGCAGGATGAATTCTGAAGTGTTTAGGGCTATATTATCTGCTCAGATTCGGCCAAATGCCTCAAAACCATTGGATGGTGCTTCACAGTGCAGATGGACAATGACCCAAAGCATACTGAAGAAGCAACCAAATACTTTTTTAAGGCAAAGAAGTGGAATGTTCTGCAATGGCCAAGTCAATCACCTGACCTGATTCCAATTGAGCATGCATTTCACTTGCTGAAGGCAAAACGCCTCAAGAACAAGCAGGAACTGAAGATAGCTGCAGTAAAGGCCTGGCAGAGCATCACCAGGAAAGAAACCCAGCATCTGGTTATGTCTATGTGTTCCAGACTTCAGGCAGTCATTTGCGACCAAGTATTAAAACTCACAATTTAATTTATTATTGTTAGTTTGTCCAATTACTTTTGAGCCCCTAAAATTGGGGGGGACCACATAAAAGTGCTGTAATTCCTACACTGTTCACACGATTTGGATGTAAATACCCTCAAATTAAATCTGAAAGTCTGCACTTTTCCTTTCAAATCCTTTGTGTTGGCATACAGAGCCAAAATGAAAATGACTTGGTCAATGCCCAAATATTTATGAACCTGACTATATCCGAACTGGTGGAGAGTGCTGGGTAAAGTGAAGGCTGTGATGATCACGAGAGGCGGGCTTGTTTAGATTTTTTTGTACTTCTGCTGATCAGAAGGAACGTGTGTTGCGTCTCACCCAAGTTGATAAGTTTGACATGTTGTGTGTGTCTCTTAGAACAGGGGTAATATCTGGCGTCTCGTCGGAAGTCGATGCACGTCGGATGAATTGTGTGGTGAATGATGAAAGGGTGAAGAGTCTATCTGTTCTTTTGTGGAGTCTCTCCCTACTCAAGTGCAGTTGTGGTATATAAACTACAGAGTCAGAGTATTTATCACAAGAACAATACAGTGTGATCACTGTAAAGCTTTTGGACATGTTTCAAGTGTTTTCAGAAGGGAGAAGACGAGATGTCCAAGTTGTGTAAAAAAATAATGTTATGTGTTTTAAAAGTGATGAAAATGTTGCAATTGTTGTAGGAACCACGAAGCCAGGTCTTTGGAATGCCCGACAAGGAAGAAAGAGAATGAGGTGGCCAAAGTCAGGGCTGTCCAGAGCATTTCATATGCAGCAGCTGTTAAAAGGGTTGAGTGTTTGAATGGTGCTCGTCGCCATGGTGGTGGATAGGCCTTCACTGCAGGTTGCAGCGGTTGACTTTCACCAGCAGGACCCAAATATTTAGAAGGTTAAGAAGGTGGACTTGTGGCCTTTATAGCTATGGTGATTAATGGTACTGCCATGGTGGAGAGAAAGTCCAGGAAAATAGATATCATTGTGGATGCGGCAGGGCGGTTCCTGGGATTGAAACATTTCTCAGCGGAGGATGGAGTATTGTCACAAGCCGTACCACCCTCTCAGGCCCTAGAGCCTGTGAAGGGAGATAGTGAGATTTGAAGGAAGGACGACCAACAATGCAGTTTAAAAATATGGATAAGAATAAGAAATAAGGCCTCCCGGGTGGCGCAGTGGTTAAGGGCGCTGTACTGCAGCGCCAGCTGTGCCACCAGAGACTCTGATGCAAATAGTCTGGGTAGCCATTTGATTAGTTGTTCAGGAGTCTTATGGCTTGGGGGTGAAAGCTGTTTTGAAGCCTCTTGGACCTAGACTTGGCTCTCCGGTACCGCTTGCCGTGCGGTAGCAGAGAGAATGGTCTATGACTAGGGTGGCTGGAGTCAGACAATTTTTTGGGCCTTCCTTTGACACCGCCTGGTATAGAGGTCCTGGATGGCAGGAATCTTGGCCCCAGTGATGTACTGGGACATTCGCACTACCCTCTGTAGTGCCTTGCGGTCGTAGGCCGAGCAGTTGACATACCAGGCAGTGATGCTCTCGATGGTGCAGCAGTAGAACGTTTTGAGGATCTGATAACCCATGCCAAATATTTTCAGCCTCCTGAGGGGGAATAGGTTTTGTTGTGCCCTCATCACGACTGTCTTGGTGTGCTTGGACCATGTTAGTTTGTTGGTGATGTGGTCACCAAGTAACTTGAAGCTCTCAACCTGCTCCACTACAGCCCCGTCAATGAGAATGAGGGCGTGCTTGCTCCTGTAGTCCACAATCATCTCCTTTGTCTTGATCACGTTGAGGTAGAGATTGTTGTCCTGTCACCACACGGCCAGGTCTCTGACCTCCTCCCTATAGGCTGTCTCGTTGTTGTCGGTGATCAGGCCTAGCACCGTTGTGTCATCAGCAAACTTAATGATGGTGTTGGAGTCGTGCCTGGCCTGGCCAAGTTTTGTTTTGTTTTTGTCAATGTACTATTTTTATTTGGGTGGATTAAGTTAGTTTTCGATGTCATGTATGGTTTTGGTGTTTTCAACCCATCCAGTTGGTGGCGGCAAAACACCTTTCGGTGTTCTAGTCTGCCATAAAACCCACAGAAGAAGAAGAAGTTCCAAACATCTCTGCCAAGAGGTTGGTTTTCCCCTCCCCACTCCTAGCAAAATTCTTGTTTGAGAAATTGCTCTTTGGTAATAAGCTATTTTAGTTTCTTTTTGATTTGAATTCAAAACAATCCCTGTAATGTACTTGATTGTTACCCAGAAATGATTTGATATTGAGACTTTTTTAAATTAAAAAAATACAAATAATGTCTGCATTGGACCGTTAACTGATCTGGAAGAACAGGATGGATAGATGGAGAGACAGAATGGGTCAATCACATTGCTTCTTCCTATTTATTAATGGAGACTGCAGTCTTTCTAGAAAATGTTTAGACATCGCTCTCCTTTGGGATGCAAACCACAGAAGTAGGCTGGCTAGCTAACTAGCGACTAACATACAGTATGCAGCAATAACAGACACCGGACCCAAACCTTCGGCTTCTGCCACTGCTGTCTCGTATGACTGGCTGAAAGCACGCGTAACTAAATTAGGTAGTTATGTGGACTAGATAGGTAATATCACTGTATTGGTTATTACATAAATACTGTAATATGTTACATCAGACGTAATAACAGATAAAACATTTTTTTAAAAAAATACACTACCCTCCAGTCAATGTAACTTCAGCATTGCAAATGCATGGCTAGCAGTCTAGCGAGCTAGTTAGCTAGCTAACAGTAAATGCACAATGGTATTAACTTAGTAGCGGTTTCCTTCAACACAAACTGCATGCATGATACATTATGTTATGCATGCTACTTTCTATGTTTTGATCAAGCAAAGCAGATGCAACTCATTTTGCAAAATGTGAATTTACTCACCACCGTCTTATTAGCTAGCTAGCTAACGTTACTTCTGTTTTGCAGGATGTGTAACAGTTGATCCTGACGGATAGGTGGCGGTATGTTTCGGAGTCGGGTGCTGTCTTGTCATTCTGACAGAATCATTTTGTCCGGGGTATGTTTAAACGATTGGCAAATCTTGTTTGACCAAGAGTTGCTACAGCAATGCTTACTTTAAGTCAGGTATGGACATTCATTTTATTGTTAGTAAATATACTTATGGAAAACAAACCAATATTTTGTAATTAGTACCGTTATTATACAGTTTACCGTAGTAGACAAATGGCTAGAAGCTCGTTTATTTTAACGTTAGCATGCTGCTGTCTGTCTTCATAATAACAACTAGCTACTGTAGCTAGCCACTAATGTTAGCACTCCACAACGATTGTTAATGTTAATTGTTAATGTTTTCATGCCTCTCAGTTATGAACCGAAAACGGGCCCTTATATCAGACACGTTTAAAGTGAACAAACGAAGAGTTGGCAATGAGAAGCAGTTTGGAGCTGTCAACAATGGAGAAGGTGCCTTTCCTCAAACTTAAATGTAGCTATCTAGCTAAATGTGTCAGTGTTTGACTTGTTGTCCGTCTCCTTTCTTGTCCCTTTCTTTCCCCAGCGGGACCACTGGACGTCAAAGCCACCCTGCAGGACCTTATGACATTATTCCCACGCAAACTCTTCAATGACGCCCTTCCACAAATTGTCCTAAAACACCAACTCTACAGCATACACAATGATAGGACCCAAGTGGACAGGCAGCTTGTAAGCCCAATGAATATTGCTGGAGCAGTGTTCTTCAATCCTGGTGGTCTCAATCAAATGTGTTATTTTTTTATTTTTTATTTAACTTTTATTTAACTAGGCAAGTCAGTTAAGAACACAGTCTTATTTACAATGACGGCCTACACCGGCCAAACCCGGATGACACTGTACTGGGCACTAACAAAAACCTCCACACTTTGGTCTCCAGGACTGGGTTTGAAGAACACTACTAGTCCTGGAGAAATATTCAAATGTGTTTTATTTTTATTTTATTTTATTTCACCTTTATTTAACCAGGTAGGCTAGTTGAGAACAAGTTCTCATTTGCAACTGCGACCTGGCCAAGATAAAGCATAGCAGTATGAGCAGACAACACAGAGTTACACATGGAGTAAACAATTAACAAGTCAATAACACAGTAGAAAACAAAGGGGGAGTCTATATACAATGTGTGCAAAAGGCATGAGGTAGGCGAATAATTACAATTTTGCAGATTAACACTGGAGTGATACATGATCAGATGGTCATGTACTGGTAGAGATATTGGTGTGCAAAAGAGCAGAAAAATAAATAAATAAAAACAGTATGGGGATGAGGTAGGTGAAAATGGGTGGGCTATTTACCAATAGACTATGTACAGCTGCAGCGATCGGTTAGCTGCTCAGATAGCAGATGTTTGAAGTTGGTGAGGGAGATAAAAGTCTCCAACTTCAGCGATTTTTGCAATTCGTTCCAGTCACAGGCAGCAGAGTACTGGAACGAAAGGCGGCCAAATGAGGTGTTGGCTTTAGGGATGATCAGTGAGATACACCTGCTGGAGCGCGTGCTACGGATGGGTGTTGCCATCGTGACCAGTGAGCTGAGATAAGTTGGAGCTTTACCTAGCATGGACTTGTAGATGACCTGGAGCCAGTGGGTCTGGCGACGAATATGTAGCGAGGGCCAGCCGACTAGCGCATACAAGTCGCAGTGGTGGGTGGTATAAGGTGCTTTAGTGACAAAACGGATGGCACTGTGATAGACTGCATCCAGTTTGCTGAGTAGAGTGTTGGAAGCCATTTTGTAGATGACATCGCCGAAGTCGAGGATCGGTAGGATAGTCAGTTTTACTAGGGTAAGCTTGGCGGCGTGAGTGAAGGAGGCTTTGTTGCGGAATAGAAAGCCGACTCTTGATTTGATTTTCGATTGGAGATGTTTGATATGAGTCTGGAAGGAGAGTTTGCAGTCTAGCCAGACACCTAGGTACTTATAGATGTCCACATATTCTAGGTCGGAACCATCCAGGGTGGTGATGCTAGGCGGGCATGCGGGTGCAGGCAGCGATCGGTTGAAAAGCATGCATTTGGTTTTACTAGCGTTTAAGAGCAGTCGGAGGCCACGGAAGGAGTGTTGTATGGCATTGAAGCTTGTTTGGAGGTTAGATAGCACAGTGTCCAATGACGGGCCGAAAGTATATAGAATGGTGTCGTCTGCGTAGAGGTGGATCAGGGAATCGCCTGCAGCAAGAGCAACATCATTGATGTATACAGAGAAAAGAGTCGGCCCGAGAATTGAACCCTGTGGCACCCCCATAGAGACTGCCAGAGGACCGGACAGCATGCCCTCCGATTTGACACACTGAACTCTGTCTGCAAAGTAATTGGTGAACCAGGCAAGGCAGTCATCCGAAAAACCGAGGCTACTGAGTCTGCCGATAAGAATATGGTGATTGACAGAGTCGAAAGCCTTGGCAAGGTCGATGAAGACGGCTGCACAGTACTGTCTTTTATCGATGGCGGTTATGATATCGTTTAGTACCTTGAGTGTGGCTGAGGTGCACCCGTGACCGGCTCGGAAACCAGATTGCACAGCGGAGAAGGTACAGTGGGATTCGAGATGGTCAATGACCTGTTTGTTGACTTGGCTTTCGAAGACCTTAGATAGGCAGGGCAGGATGGATATAGGTCTGTAACAGTTTGGGTCCAGGGTGTCTCCCCCTTTGAAGAGGGGGATGACTGCGGCAGCTTTCCAATCCTTGGGGATCTCAGACGATATGAAAGAGAGGTTGAACAGGCTGGTAATAGGGGTTGCAACAATGGTGGCGGATAGTTTCAGAAATAGAGGGTCCAGTTGTGTTGTCAATTTAGACCATTGCCTTGGTTGATCCATCTGTTAATGTCCAACATCTTCATTTTCATCATCTCTTTGTTAGAGTGACTTGAGGGAACAGGGGGAGCTGTTGATGTTCCAGCTGGGCTTTGATGCTGAGGCCTTTGGGTTGGTGTTCGCTGCAGACTACAAGGCTAAAGTCCTGGCTGGGGAGGAGGGGAGAGGGACACGGGGCACAGTGGATAAATTCCTGGAGAAAGTGCTGCCCTCCTGCAATGACCTGAGCTTCAACAAAGACAAAATGCTGAAGGAGTTTCTCTTCACAGACTCAGAGATAACGTATGAGGGAAATTGCTTTTTTATTTATTAATCTTGGTCTCTTCATGTATTGAAAGTCTTTGTTTGAATGCGTTTGTACTGTAGCTTGTTTCCCAGACACAGATTAAGCCTAGTCCTGGACTTAAAGGCTATGTCAATGGAGATTCTCTATTATACATGATTTTTAGTCCTGGTCTAGGCTTGATCTCTGTCCAAGAAACCGGCACTGTGTGTGAGATTTTTTTTTAAATGTTTGAGAGGGTGGTCATCTATGCTGCATCTTATCCTTTTCATGTATCTGAAAGTCTCTGCTTGGATGCATTTGCTCCATTGTAAATGAGTCACTAATAACTTGTGCTATTTCCCACCCCCACCCAGGCAACTGGTGAAGTCGGGGGTTCTGACTGTGAGGGACGCTGGCAGCTGGTGGCTCTCCATCCCCAACTCTGGCAGATTCACCAAGTACCTAATACAGGGTCAGCTACCAAACAAAGAAGTAATTAGCACTACTTTGCTAATGGAGTGTTGACTGTTTACTATCTTCCTCCCCCTGACCCAGGTCGTAAAGCTGTGCTGGGCATGGTTAAGAAGTCCAAATATAATGAAGTCTTAAAGGCAGAACTGGAGGAGAGGCAGACCAACTCACAGGTTAAATTCCAGATCAAGTACCACATCCATGACATCATTGGTGCAGAGCTAGTAGAATGGTGAGACTGGTTTTCATGTCAGTAGGACCAAGAGTTTTCCCTGAACATCATTACACACACACACCACTTATGCTGCTGCCATATTGTTTACTATAATGATCTGTCCTGCTACCAGTCACTTTCTCCTAATCCCTGCCTACATGTACATATCTACCTCAACTAATCAGGTATCCCTGCAACATTGTAAGTCTGGGACTGACCCTGTATACAGCTTACATGTTATTTTTTCTCCTGGCAGAGTTGTACTCTTTTGATATTGACTGAATACTGGGAAGGGCTTGCAAGTGAAGCATGTTACTGTACTTGTGCACGTGACAACTTGGAACTTGACTCCTGGGCGTAGCCATCAACTATTCTTGTCGACTGACGTGTATCTAATACAATTGGTCATGTTGTACCCACATTACCAGCTCTTTTCTTTTTAGTATACCCACAACTTCAGGAACATTGTTACGGTGTGTGGACTACTGAACCCAACTGACTGAATGGATACAACAACCTGTTTCATGGATGAAACCCTTAAAGCAACTGAACATGACGAGAGGCCATGTTACACCAACGAATCTGGTTAATCATTTATTGCCTTGTTTTTCTGCCAAATAGGTGAAATGCCAATGGTGTAAAATAAAGCCTTTTCTGGTTTGTAAATCGTTTAAGGTTCCTTGTTGACTGTCCTTGTTTTAAGACAATTGCAACGTGTGGACCCTACAACCAGCTATACTTATGCTCAGAGTCCTCAAAGGAGGAAGTACAATAGCACGTCAGTCCTTAAGAAAAAGCTTAAACACTAATTGCGAAACTAACTACTGTAAATATGAATTCCTCAATTGAGAAGCTAAGTACTGTGACATGAATACCTCAAATGTAAAGGCAAAGTAAATGCACACAGTATGTTGAATTCAAATTTAATGGTTCTCAAGTGACATTTCTTTATGCATAAAACCAAAGGGCCACAACATTGGCTCAGTTGGAGCGCAGCTTGATGTCTGAATAACAGTTACATATTTGACCTACAAGATATGTAAATGTATATGTATCAGTATATGTAGCACATTTCATGCCATCTGCATTAATTACAAAAGGCTAGACTTGTAGGAAAATTAAAGGTTTATTTGTAGTTGGTAAACAATATAGCGTTCATAGTTTGTTTAAAAATACAGTGAGTGATTAACTTCAGTGGAATTTTTTTAATACAAAATAACCAATTGAATTCAAATGATAACCAAAGATGAATATATACACACTACATCGTTACTGACTGTAGCTAAGTTACCGTTACAACATTCCTCAGTCATTTAAATGCTCTCCTTTGCTCCGCCTTCCAAGTAGTTGTGGCTACTGTAAATCAAATGGGCTATTCACGAAGAAATCGCTGCATAAATGGTTTCTGATAAATGCCCAAAGACTAATATAAAAGGTGCTTTTATCTCACATCGACACCCAAAACAGTCCTCACATCCAATCTTCTCATATAAAGTCGCAGGCTTTGTTTTTCTCAGGCAACGATTCGGTTCAGACAGTACAGGGAGGACACGGGTGGGGGATACAACATTTTTGACTAACAGGTTCAACCGTGCAACGAGGCACGCCAGCTCTCCCATTAAATACTGAAGGATCACGCTTTTTCCAATCGACAAAAAAAGCACCAGTGTTTCCCAAACTCAGTCCTAGTCTAATTAGATTTATGGTACATTAATTAGTAGTTGGAGGTGAAAATAAAATTGGTGATGCTATTAACTTGGCTAGACCAGTGTTTCCCAAACTCAGTCCTAGTCTAATTAGATGTATGGTACATTAATTAGTAGTTGGAGGTGAAAATAAAATTGGTGATGCTATTAACTTGGCTAGTTCTGGATTTCCATGTTATAAAGAATGCCACCCCACAAATAGAATGCCATCTTAACCATGTAACCGTTAACTGCAGTGCATCATGCCAAATTATTAGCTGTACTGTTAAGGAGGTAAACCTAAAAAAAATAGCAACAAGTTTAGTGTCTGTCTGCTGTACAGCTTCTAATATCTGCAGTATGCAGTTTGGCAAATTCACTCCACCCAAAACAACCTCTAAAGACTGTAAACAATATGGACTACGAGTAAGAGCAACAAATCAAAAACATTTCATCATCCTTCTCACAGAAGTTTAAATCCATTTTTAGAAGGCCTCTGGAATTTCTTACACTTCAGTGATGTCACCCATTCCTAAACCTATCTGTATGTTCAGTTTCTTTTAACAAAGGAACAGTTTGTCCCAGTGCTGTACTAGTAGAGACTAATATATTATATATAAAAGGAAAGATTCCGAAGTAAAATGCTTTTGTGTCTGCGTTGCCTGTCTCCCTGCCCGGCGAGTGCCCACTTCCCGATACTTCCTGTCTGCGGGGTTCTAGAGCAGGGAGCACTTTCTTCTCCTCTTCTTGACGGGCGGGGGGCAGAGGACCGCCCGGATGGCCTCATCAAACACAGTCTTCAGGCCGCGCTGGGTCAGGGCCGAGCACTCCAGGTACTTCACCGCACCTGAGCGACAGGAGAGAGAACGAGGAGACTGTTACTACTAATGCATGGCTCTGAAGGGTGTGCATGTGCAGTCCAAGGAGGAGAGAAGCCAGTTACTCTTCACTCACTCTCTTTGAGACATCACTTTCTAAAGCCTTACTCAGAGAGCATGACTACAAGTAATGCATGAGTCCAACCACTTTCTCCTGGTTGAGAAGGTTATCTGCATTCAAAGCATGAATTGTCCCTAACAGTAAACACACTCCCTAAACCTGCATTCATTGTCACTGATAGACACTGAACACATACCGATCTCTTTGGCCATGGCCAGGCCCTGGGGGTAGGTGATAGGGGTGAGTTTCTTCTCCCTGAGCTTCTCGATGGTGTCCTTATCGTCCCTCAGATCCAACTTGGTACCCACTAGGATGATGGGCGTGTTGGGGCAGTGGTGCCTGACCTCTGGGTACCACTATGAAGAGAGACCACATTGGGCATGTCACTTTCATAGGGTTCCCATTCAATTTGTCATTACAGTTTCCATGACTTTTCAAAAGGTTGATCAATATAACCAGTAAAAATCAGTTTAATCTTATGAAGAATCAATATGGACTGTCTTTTCCTAAATGCAGCTCTGAAAAATAGAGCTAGACAATATAAATGTATTTGAACTGATCATCATGTGCTGTAGACAAGCTCCTTGTATTGAATTCTTAAGAGCTATGATGAGTTGCTTCAAACAGGGCACCCACCTTGGCACGGACATTTTCAAACGAGGCAGGACTCACAAGGGAGAAACAGATAAGGAACACATCCTGGAGAGAGAGAGAGGGGGAATAATCTCAGTCAGTACCTGTGATAATCACTTCCGTAATCACAGTGTTCCTTATATCTAAAACATCCTTATTATTACTCACAGAGACGAGGACTACGCTATTTTTTACAGAATGTCCTGTAAGTACACAAAGGCTTCATTTCAAACAAAACAATAGTAAGCAAGTTTCAGCTGTTCCCATGGCAATGCATGTCTGGTCTGTCAATCTTACCGTCTGTGGGTAGGAGAGGGGGCGGAGTCTGTCGTAGTCCTCCTGCCCTGCTGTATCCCAAAGGCCCAAGTTGACTGGTTTTCCATCCACCATCACATTGGCAGAGTAGTTGTCAAACCTGTAGGGATCAGTCAACCGCTATGAGTTTGGGTATAGGCTAATAATCAATTGCCATATGCCAATTTTATAGCATGATGTCGATCCTCTGAAAGAACCATGCTTAAGACAACAAAGGAGAGAGAAGTGTATCCTATTTAACTTGATGATAGAC
This sequence comes from Oncorhynchus mykiss, assembly GCF_013265735.2. NCBI lineage: Eukaryota > Metazoa > Chordata > Actinopteri > Salmoniformes > Salmonidae > Oncorhynchus > Oncorhynchus mykiss. The sequence continues at coordinate 53,715,841 of NC_048577.1, forward strand.
CAATTTAGACCTGTGACACCAAGTTAGGGCAATTAATTATCAGGTAGAACAGAAAACCAGCAGGCACCAAACCTCATGGGGTAAGAGTTGAATACCCATTCAGTGTTGGTTTACATTTACAATAATTACAAACATTGGAGTTAAACAAACATACATTTTGGGTTCTGCTGGGGTATGACAGTTACAGTGCCTTGCGAAAGTATTCGGCCCCCTTGAACTTTGCGACCTTTTGCCACATTTCAGGCTTCAAACATAAAGATATAAAACTGTATTTTTTTGTGAAGAATCAACAACAAGTGGGACACAATCATGAAGTGGAACGACATTTATTGGATATTTCAAACTTTTTTAACAAATCAAAAACTGAAAAATTGGGCGTGCAAAATTATTCAGCCCCTTTACTTTCAGTGCAGCAAACTCTCTCCAGAAGTTCAGTGAGGATCTCTGAATGATCCAATGTTGACCTAAATGACTAATGATGATAAATACAATCCACCTGTGTGTAATCAAGTCTCCGTATAAATGCACCTGCACTGTGATAGTCTCAGAGGTCCGTTAAAAGCGCAGAGAGCATCATGAAGAACAAGGAACACACCAGGCAGGTCCGAGATACTGTTGTGAAGAAGTTTAAAGCCGAATTTGGATACAAAAAGATTTCCCAAGCTTTAAACATCCCAAGGAGCACTGTGCAAGCGATAATATTGAAATGGAAGGAGTATCAGACCACTGCAAATCTACCAAGACCTGGCCGTCCCTCTAAACTTTCAGCTCATACAAGGAGAAGACTGATCAGAGATGCAGCCAAGAGGCCCATGATCACTCTGGATGAACTGCAGAGATCTACAGCTGAGGTGGGAGACTCTGTCCATAGGACAACAATCAGTCGTATATTGCACAAATCTGGCCTTTATGGAAGAGTGGCAAGAAGAAAGCCATTTCTTAAAGATATCCATAAAAAGTGTTGTTTAAAGTTTGCCACAAGCCACCTGTGAGACACACCAAACATGTGGAAGAAGGTGCTCTGGTCAGATGAAACCAAAATTGAACTTTTTGGCAACAATGCAAAACGTTATGTTTGGCGTAAAAGCAACAGCTCATCACCCTGAACACACCATCCCCACTGTCAAACATGGTGGTGGCAGCATCATGGTTTGGGCCTGCTTTTCTTCAGCAGGGACAGGGAAGATGGTTAAAATTGATGGGAAGATGGATGGAGCCAAATACAGGACCATTCTGGAAGAAAACCTGATGGAGTCTGCAAAAGACCTGAGACTGGGACGGAGATTTGTCTTCCAACAAGACAATGATCCAAAACATAAAGCAAAATCTACAATGGAATGGTTCAAAAATAAACATATCCAGGTGTTAGAATGGCCAAGTCAAAGTCCAGACCTGAATCCAATCGAGAATCTGTGGAAAGAACTGAAAACTGCTGTTCACAAATGCTCTCCATCCAACCTCACTGAGCTCAAGCTGTTTTGCAAGGAGGAATGGGAAAAAATGTCAGTCTCTCGATGTGCAAAACTGATAGAGACATACCCCAAGCGACTTACAGCTGTAATCGCAGCAAAAGGTGGCGCTACAAAGTATTAACTTAAGGGGGCTGAATAATTTTGCACGCCCAATTTTTCAGTTCTTGATTTGTTAAAAAAGTTTGAAATATCCAATAAATGTCGTTCCACTTCATGATTGTGTCCCACTTGTTGTTGATTCTTCACAAAAAAATACAGTTTTATATCTTTATGTTTGAAGCCTGAAATGTGGCAAAAGGTCGCAAAGTTCAAGGGGGCCGAATACTTTCGCAATGCACTGTAAACTAAGCTCATGGGGCATTTATCAGTTATATTCTTTAAGAATCAATGGGTCTCTCTCATTCATTTAGAAGTCCAAAAATGGAAGTAGCAGCTGCAGATTTCCCCTTTAACATTATTATTTGAATGTTTTACAGTATTCCCTCTTATGAAGAACTGGTTCAAACTGGTGAAAAACTCTTGGTAAATCTGACCAGTGACCATCAATAATAGAAAATCTGGTCACTTATCTAAACCAGTTTATGTCACTGATACAGATCAACATAACAAGTTAGTGCTAGGTCAGATAAGACCTAAAAACCCTTCTGGTAATTTATGTTGCCGTGTTTTCCCCAAGTATTTCTTCCCCTAAGGGAGCGCACACAACCCAACGAATGTCGATCTGCCGGCCATCTGCCGTTTGTTTGGCGCAGTATGTTTTAGGGACCACCCCGCCAGTGGACGTCTGACTGACAACATTTTCATGTGATTCTACATGTACAATTGGTTAGCAAATTACGTCTGGCACTCTGTTCAGAGATGCTATGTACTCTTGGCTGGCAAACGCTACCGGTATGATGCTAAGGCCCCCAGGTTAGCATGATAAGCATCCCAAGCTGCCAACAAACATTTTCCCACCAAATCCAATTGAAATCTTATTTGCAAGTTTAGGTGAGGGGCAAAAGATAGCTATGTAGAGATTCTCTCCCTACCTAGCCTGAATAATGGTTGTGGAGACTGAGACAAGGGGAGAATTAGAGGGGTGTGGTGCTGGGGGTGTCTGGCTTCAGGGGGTTCCCAGGCCAGACCTCCCACCCGGGGGCTGTAGAGGTACTCACACTGTGGGGATGTACTCTCCAGGGAAGGCGTTGGTCGTGTAGCTGATCAGCAGACATGTCTTACCCACAGCTCTGGAAGAGAAGATAAAAGGCACATGTCAATGTAATGGAACAAATCATAGGTGTGCATGCCATATGCCAATTTTATAGCATGATGTCGATCCTCTGAAAGAACCATGCTTAAGACATGGCTATGGTCTATTATAGAGGGCATTGAGGTCCCTACCAAACTTGAATCTGGGTGGATGGACAACACAGACTTCAAAATCTACCTTGAACGATTGAATGCCCTGCAGCCAGGAACTCAGACTTGGTTTCTCATATGAGTAAGGTTGAGATTAGGCCTAGCCTCCGCCAAGATGTCTGATGCCATGCTCTACACATTAATACATTGATTATCACACATTGATGATTAGAGGGCGACTGATTAATCGGAATGGCCGATTAATTAGGGCCGATTTCAAGTTTTTCATAAAAATCGGAAATCTGTATATTATTTATATATATATATATATATATATATATTTTACACCTTTATTTAATCTTTATTTAACTAGGCAAGTCAGTTAAGAACCCATTCTTATTTTCAATGACGGCCTAGGAACGGTGGGTTAACTGCCTTGTTCAGGGGCAGAACGACAGATTTTTACGTTGTCAGCTCAGGAATTCAATCTTGCAACCTTACGGTTAACTAGTCCAACGCTCTAACCACCTGCCCCACGAGGAGCCCGCCTGTTACACGAATGCAGTAGGAAGCCAAGGTCAAAATCAAATCAAATTTTTTTGTCACATACACATGGTTAGCAGATGTTAATGCGAGTGTAGCGAAATGCTTGTGCTTCTAGTTCCGACAATGCAGTAATAACCAACGAGTAATCTAACTAACAATTCCAAAACTACTACCTTATACACACAAGTGTAAAGGGATAAAGAATATGTACATAAAGATATGAATGAGTGATGGTACAGAGTGGCATAGGCAAGATGCAATAGATCGAGTACAGTATATACAGTGCCTTGCGAAAGTATTCGGCCCTCTTGAACTTTGCGACCTTTTGCCACATTTCAGGCTTCAAACATAAAGATATAAAACTGTATTTTTTTGTGAAGAATCAACAACAAGTGGGACACAATCATGAAGTGGAATGACATTTATTGGATATTTCAAACTTTTTTAACAAATCAAAAACTGAAATATTGGGCGTGCAAAATTATTCAGCCCCTTTACTTTCAGTGCAGCAAACTCTCTCCAGAAGTTCAGTGAGGATCTCTGAATGATCCAATGTTGACCTAAATTACTAATGATGATAAATACAATCCACCTGTGTGTAATCAAGTCTCCGTATAAATGCACCTGCACTGTAATAGTCTCAGAGGTCCGTTAAAAGCGCAGAGAGCATCATGAAGAACAAGAAACACACCAGGCAGGTCCGAGATACTGTTGTGAAGAAGTTTAAAGCCGGATTTGGATACAAAAAGATATCCCAAGCTTTAAACATCCCAAGGAGCACTGTGCAAGCGATAATATTGAAATGGAAGGAGTATCAGACCACTGCAAATCTACCAAGACCTGGCCGTCCCTCTAAACTTTCAGCTCATACAAGGAGAAGACTGATCAGAGATGCAGCCAAGAGGCCCATGATCACTCTGGATGAACTGCAGAGATCTACAGCTGAGGTGGGAGACTCATGTCTCATGTCAAACATGTCAAACATGTGGAAGAAGGTGCTCTGGTCAGATGAAACCAAAATTGAACTTTTTGGCAACAATGCAAAACGTTATGTTTGGCGTAAAAGCAACACAGCTGAACACACCATCCCCACTGTCAAACATGGTGGTGGCAGCATCATGGTTTGGGCCTGCTTTTCTTCAGCAGGGACAGGGAAGATGGTTCAAATTGATGGGAAGATGGATGGAGCCAAATACAGGACCATTCTGGAAGAATGATGGAGTCTGCAAAAGACCTGAGACTGGGACGGAGATTTGTCTTCCAACAAGACAATGATCCAAAACATAAAGCAAAATCTACAATGGAATGGTTCAAAAATAAACATATCCAGGTGTTAGAATGGCCAAGTCAAAGTCCAGACCTGAATCCAATCGAGAATCTGTGGAAAGAACTGAAAACTGCTGTTCACAAATGCTCTCCATTCAACCTCACTGAGCTCGAGCTGTTTTGCAAGGAGGAATGGGGAAAAATGTCAGTCTCTCGATGTGCAAAACTGATAGAGACATACCCCAAGCGACTTACAGCTGTAATCGCAGCAAAAGGTGGCGCTACAAAGTATTAACTTAAGGGGGCTGAATAATTTTGCACGCCCAATTTTTCAGTTTTTGATTTGTTAAAAAGGTTTGAAATATCCAATAAATGTCATTCCACTTCATGATTGTGTCCCACTTGTTGATTCTTCACAAAAAAATACAGTTTTATATCTTTATGTTTGAAGCCTGAAATGTGGCAAAAGGTCGCAAAGTTCAAGGGGGCCGAATACTTTCGCAAGGCACTGTACATATGAGATGAGTAATGTAGGGTATGTAAACAAAGTGGCATAGTTTAAAGTGGCTAGTGATACATGTATTACATAAAGATGCAGTAGATGAGAGTACAGTATATATGTATACATATGAGATGAATAATGTAGGGTATGTAAACATTGTATTAAGTAGCATTGTTTAAAGTGGCTAGTGATATATTTTACATCAATTCCCATCACTAAAGTGGCTGGAGTTGAGTCAGTGTGTTGGCAGCAGCCACTCAATGTTAGTGGTGGCTGTTTAACAGTCTGATGGCCTTGAGATAGAAGCTGTTTTTCAGTCTCTCGGTCCCAGCTTTGATGCACCTGTACTGACCTCGCCTTCTGGATGATAGCGGGGTGAACAGGCAGTGGCTTGGGTGGTTGTTGTCCTTGATGATCTTTATGGCCTTCCTGTGACATCAGGTGGTGTAGGTGTCCTGGAGGGCAGGTAGTTTGCCCCCGGTGATGCGTTGTGCAGACCTCACTACCCTCTGGAGAGCCTTACGGTTGTGGGCGGAGCAGTTGCCGTACCAGGCAGCGATACAGCCCAACAGGATGCTCTCGATTGTGCACCTGTAGAAGTTTGTGAGTGCTTTTGGTGACAAGCCAAATTTCTTCAGCCTCCTGAGGTTGAAGAGGCGCTGCTGCGCCTTCTTCACGATTTGATTTGATTTGATTCACGATGCTGTCTGTGTGGGTGGACCAATTCAGTTTGTCTGTGATGTGTACGCCGAGGAACTTAAAAAACTTACTACCCCCTCCACTACTGTCCCATCGATGTGGATAGGGGGGTGTTCCCTCTGCTGTTTCCTGAAGTCCACAATCATCTCCTTAGTTTTGTTGACGTTGAGTGTGAGGATATTTTCCTGACACCACACTCCGAGGGCCCTCACCTCCTCCCTGTAGGCCGTCTCGTCGTTGTTGGTAATCAAGCCTACCACTGTAGTGTCGTCCGCAAACTTGATGATTGAGTTGGAGGCGTGCGTGGCCACGCAGTCGTGGGTGAACAGGGAGTACAGGAGAGGGCTCAGAACTTACCCTTGTGGGGCCCCAGTGTTGAGGATCAGCGGGGTGGAGATGTTGTTACCTACCCTCACCACCTGGGGGGCGGCCCGCCAGGAAGTCCAGTACCCAGTTGCACAGGGCGGGGTCGAGACCCAGGGTCTCGAGCTTGATGACGAGTTTGGAGGGTACTATGGTGTTAAATGCTGAGCTGTAGTTGATGAACAGCATTCTCACATAGGTATTCCTCTTGTCTAGATGGGTTAGGGCAGTGTGCAGTGTGGTTGAGATTGCATCGTCTGTGGACCTATTTGGGCGGTAAGCAAATTGGAGTGGGTCTAGGGTGTTAGGTAGGGTGGGGGTGATATGGTCCTTGACTAGTCTCTCAAAGCACTTCATGATGACGGAAGTGAGTGCTACGGGGCGGTAGTCGTTACCTTAGCTTTCTTGGGAACAGGAACAATGGTGGCCCTCTTGAAGAATGTGGGAACAGCAGACTGGGATAGGGATTGAATGAATATGTCCGTAAACACACCAGCCAGCTGGTCTGCGCATGCTCTGAGGGCGCAGCTGGGGATGCCGTCTGGGCCTGCAGCCTTGCGAGGGTCAACACGTTTAAATGTTTTACTCACCTCAGCTGCAGTGAAGGAGAGTCTGCATGTTTTGGTTGCGGGCTGTGTCAGTGGCACTGTATTGTCCTCAAAGCGGGCAAAAAAGTTATTTAGTCTGCCTGGGAGCAAGACATCCTGGTCCGTGACGGGGCTGGTTTTCTTTTTGTAATCCGTGATTGACTGTAGACCCTGCCACATACCTCGTGTCTGAGTCGTAATGCTAGCTAGTTGCTAGCTAGCATTAAACTTAATCAATCATAATCACTAGTTATAACTACACATGGTTGATGATATTACTAGTTTATCTAGCGTGTCCTGCGTTGCATATAATCGATGCAGTGCACATCCGCGAAAAAGGACTGTCGTTGCTCCAACGTGTACCTAACCATAAACACCAATGCCTTTCTTAAAATCAAGTATATATTTTTAAACCTGCATATTTAGCTATTTTTTTTTTTTTTTAAATCAGCCGATTAATCGGCATCGGCTTTTTTAAACCCTCCAATAATCGGTATCGGTGTTGAAAAATCATAATCGGTCGACCTCTATTGACAATCGCACATTTCAGAGGATCACCTGCTTTTTTTTCAATGATCTGAGGTTCAGTAAAACCAACTCACGTCCGTAACTCTTTGAAATGTGGCCTAGTTACTATTTCAAAAGATAAAAAGCTAGCCGACGAATGGGAGTGGACAGTTATATTACCTCCTTAAATCAAAGAATAGAACAGTTCAGCCGTGGTTCCATCTATGACATGTGGGCTTTAATTTCTCCTGCTGCCTACAATATCCACCACACCCAGCCCAGAGGCTACATACTCTGTTGTGTACACCCTCCCCTCCCTCCTACACATTATGAGGAGTGCCCAAACAGATCAGAGTTTTCTGATACGGTCATCCAAAAGTGCACAGTTATTTGAATGGCTAAATACCAGCCAGGTGAGGAACAGGTTTGACCAGCACCACTAGGGTAACTAAAATATGTTACCAAGTTTGTTACCTATTTGTTGGGTAATACCTACCTACCAACCACTAGCAAAGGGTTTGTATCTACCTGGTTAGCAAACAGAGGTTGGTGAAGTGCAGTGAGTCACCACGTCTTATTACCACACTCACACCTTAGGTCATTTAACTTGGTTGGGAACGGCAAACTTCAAGGAGATTTATACAGTCTAGATGAAATACTCCCTATGATCCAGACATTAATATTCATATATTGAGTGAGTCAGTCCACCTGTAATGGTCTGGGATAGTTGAATGCATTCAGTGGGTAAGTGACTAGGTATCCCCTTTCCCTCTCTTTACTTCACACCTGGAAAATGTTTCTATGGTAACATTAGCTTGCTGGCAAAGATGAATACCAGTTAACTGTTTTCACAATTTAGATTCAATGAAATAACCAAGTAAACAATGACAGAAATAAACTGGAGCCCAAAAAATACAAAAGCTTCAAATACAGCTTGCCAAGTACCTCAACTCCTCCATTAAGTTGAGTGCAGACTGGAGTTTTGAAAGGAACCTCCGACTTCAATAATATACATTTGTAAACCCTTACATGTATCTGTTTGTCCTCTGTTGCGTGCCTTTATTTTTTTGCTTTAAGCCCTACCTTTTAATAAAATGTTCGTCAAATACAATCGCTGACTGTTTCCATGTTGATTCAATTGGCACAAGCGCATTTGCGCGGAGTTGCCATCATACAGCAACCGGGAAACAGTCGGTGGTTGTATTTTATTAGCGTTTTATAAAAAAGTATGATTTCAGCAAACAAATGGCCTGCAACAACAGAGGACAAACACAGGTATACGGTAAGTGTTTAATAATTTAAATGTTTAAGTATCGACGTTAGTTACTAGTGATGGGGGAAAATCGATAGTTACATATCGCAATATCATTTTTGGCCAACATTATCCGTATTTTAACAAAAAACAAAATAATAATTGGTAGCGAAGTTTGAGATATTTGGCGAGAATATAGACATGTTTCAGCATCTGAATGTACACAGCTATGGCAGAGCAGTGATTTAATTCATAAAGTTTACACACCCACTTAATTTAGTCACATTGATGGGGACTAAACCAGCTGATTTGCACAAATAACAATTGTGAGAATAAGCATGTATTTGCTTGCGTAATGTTGGATTGTCATTGAACTTGTTAGTTTGGTAGTTACCTAGCCTTTAGCTAACTTTTCACCTAGCTAACTAACGTTAGCTAGCAAGTTAACACATTTGCTAGCTATATTATTTATTTGACATTCACACCAAATATAGATAGTCACTTAGCTACAATGGTACATCGTGTATTTATAGTTAGTAAACGTTCATAAACTTACCCGTCCCCAACCACGACACACTTTATGGCCTGCATTGTTCCGGACCGTACTACCAGACTGGTCCAGATGCGTCGCTAAGTCCGTTTACTAGCTTGGGTGCTAGCTCAGTTACCCACTATTTTGTCTAAACTTGTTCAAACTTGAAATGTCTGTAATTATTTGGTCAAAGTAAGACTGATTGACAAGGTTAATGTGTGTCTTTTCGAAAGTGTCCGATAAGATATTTTTTTGAAGTGATCTTGCTACATTCCCATACTTTCTCAACTGGAAATTATGGAGCAAACAGCTGCTACCACCCATTGAAGAAAAAAACAGAGCTGCGTTTTACATCGCAAAACCGTGCGGAACTATCCGTTCACCGGGTCACTTCCGGTTGCTTTAGACGCCCACGCACGGATTTAAATCACTGATGTGCAGTGGTTTAATCCTAAAACAAAAGACAGTACATTGTGAAAAACGAAAGAAGCATGAAATTAAGAAAAGGGATATGAACTTGTATCTTTCACACAACATACGTCCAATTATTTATAAGTAAGTTAGCCGTTTGAAAACGTGTACCAAAATACACTTTTGAGAAGTGTGAACAACTTTCAGTTTTCAGGTAGCGTGGAGTTAACAGAAGATAATATGCTGACATCGTGATGTTGATATACGGTATGGTATGCAAAGGTATCTGGTATACATAGTAACCAGAAGAGTATACGAGAGACGAGTTTATCCAAATGATTATATTCTCCAAAAAAATAACAAGAGTATTTACGGACACCATAGACAGTTACACCATGATGACGTAGCCGGATATCATTGCATTGCAACTTCCGTGAGTCACACTAATGTTCCGTTTGACCAAAACTGGAAAATAATGGTGGATTTTTCGGTTGGGGTGGGGTACCTCGTCAAAAGACGAAAATATGAATGTTTAAAACTCCAGACAACGATGGCAGTGTGCACTGTTGTATCTTCTTAACTTGTAAATAAGATTCCGGTGGATAATCTCCGTTGTAGATATTGTTTTATGGCGGGTCTGTCTTATTTAGTGTTCCGTTTTTCGGGGTCCGCTGGTCGGACTTATGGGGTGTTTTCTAAAGGATTGACGAGGACTTTGTTGATATTTTTTGATCTCGCGTGGCGACTGCGAATCAGATTCCCATACCTCTACCTCATCGCTTCGATGATGTTCAATGTGCGATTACAGGTAAACATATTCCTGGCTAACCTTGCACCTAAACGGTGCATACAGTTAGCTAAAGCGAACATTTTATCTTCACAGATTGACTGAGCTATTTTAGATGCTAGCTAACGTTCGTTAACGCGACAGCTAAATAAAAAATTAAGGTAATTTGCTAGTTTGCTAGCTAATCTAAGAAGCCACAGCATAAGGTTTGGCAATGCAAATCAAGTTTGAAGTACAGTATCACGACCATAAAGGAGGCAGATTTAGACAGCCACTGCCCACTTTGACACGTCATGCTTTGTTGAGTGTCATTTCTTGTTTTCATACATTTACAATATGTCAGATTTCCAATTTTTAGCTAACTGTCTTTGTATTTTCCTATTTGCAGGTCCATATTGAGATTCACTGAGTGTGTTACAACTGCCACAATTGAGGACCCAACACCCCTGACTGCTCATTAGTGGGCATCTTCAGTCAGAACTTCCCAAAGAGACCCTGCAGACCTCACACAATCAACAATGTGGAAGAGGGCACTAGTATCAGGGGCCAGTGTGACAATGCGCAATGTTACACGGCCGTTGTCTCAGCCACCCCTTGTCATAGGAACCCAGTGCCTTTGTCTGGGAAGGACACCATGATGATGTCATTAACAATGGCCGCCGGGGAGTGCAGAGATCTGTGAGGTTGTACTGGGATATATCCCTCACAGCCACTCGCCACCAGAGATTCTTGAGCTGCCCATCTGGTCAGAGGAGACATAGGAAAGGATGACCAGTGGAATTCGACACTGCCTTTTTGTCGCAGACCACAAGGAGGACTGAGAAACAAAAATTACAATGACAACAATGGAATGAATGTTTTTGGAACCTTATTTCTTCTTCCTCTTAGAGTTCTGTTTGACGTGTTCATCCGTGCTCATCTGTAGTCGTCTCCGAAGGAAAACTGGAAACTTGTCATATAGTTCCCCTCATAATGAAACACAAGTATCCACTAGTTTGCATCTCCACCGCATGACATAAACCAGTGCATGTTTTCTATTCTCAGTGGTTTGGGCATTTTTTTTGAGCGGTTTTGGAAAAGTTTGTTTGCCAATGGAAAGATGGTGCAGTGAGTTGGAAAGTGGAAGAGGATACATTTCAGTGTAGCTCAGCAGGGCTACTGTTACAACCTTTCAGTGTAGCTCAGCAGGGCTACTGTTACAACCTTTCAGTGTAGCTCAGCAGGGCTACTGTTACAACCTTTCAGTATGGGTACGGTCACCTTTCAGTCTCGGTACGGTCACCTTTCAGTATGGGTACGGTCACCTTTCAGTTATAGAAAGGGCAAGGTGCTTGTTGTGTAATGTGCATCTATCCTTAGTGTCACTTCTTCTCACTGATTTGGAATGGAATGTTGCAGTGTAGGTGTCAGACAAACAGGAAGGATCCAGGAAAGGAATGACTGCATGACACACAAACACACACTTGTCACCCACTTCTCTCTATCGGTCAATGGAGCTAACGAGGTGGCATTTTAGATTTGAAATAAATGGTTTATGATTTTGTCTTAGGTATGCACTCATCCTTATTTCTCAGTAAAGTGTTTGTGGGTTTTGTCAATTCTCGAGTCACTGTATTAAAAGGGTAAGGAATTTAATATGGTTGTACCTCCTTGGAAACAATAAATTATTAAACAATCATCTATTTCTGTCATTTACATTCTATGAAATAACTTTAAGGTTATAAGATTCATCATCTTGGATTCATACACAAACCTCTACCCTTCTACACCCTCATGGTAATGTTTACTTAAGTGGGTAAGATCTATAGTAAGGATTTTTGTGTTAAATCTGTTATTTAACCTGTATATCTTATCCAATCTATTATTAGAGAGTGTCCAGAAGGCATAGCAGAGATACCATTTCAAAGAACAGTGTGACTATTGAGGTCATTCATTCATCCTCCCAAGATGGATTTCATAGCCCACAGATCATTTACAATGTGATCAATTCATTTAATTAAAAGTGGATTTCAGACAATTTAATTACAGTCAATTCAACATATCCCCTTATGGATGAAGCAGGACATTGTCTGCAATCAAGATGATCCATTGGTCCATTGATCTGTTAAAGATTGTCTTAGAAACATATTGTAAGGGAGTGAACATTATATAAGGGTTACATGGAGAAAATCAGACCTCTGAAATGAAAATGGTTCTCAATTCCTTCAGCAAAACATATTTGACCTAAACCCTCCCTGAATGCTTGAAAAAACAAGTGACCCTCTATACCTAAAATGATCATTTAAATAAAGTGAATAGCAGAGAACATGCCTACCGTTTACCCTCACTTCTTGGACAGACCAGAACCTTAGATATGCAGTTTTAGAAACTGTTCTTCATCCTGTAAACATTATATGGCAACTCAGGAATGTTGATAGCAAGAGTAGGGGTGGAAAGATCTCCTTTATTGTAAAAGCATTGCATGAATCTTTCATTTATTTAAAAAAATTACATATTAGCAGAATTGTTTTAATACCGCGCAAATTCCCCAAATCACAGGCTAAGAATGGATAGAGAGATAGGCCTATGTGTTAATCTTAACATATTTCTCCAATGCCAAATCATTGTCCTGTTTGCGACTAAACTGTCCCTATTTGCAAATAATAAAATCTGAGACGTCATTAGGAATCTGAGCATAGTACTTTCAAAACTTTCCACCCCATACAGAGTAGACCTGCTACCGACGCAGAAAAATGTAAGCTGCTGGCTAGGGTTTCCCTAAAATCTGTCTGGGTTTAAACATATTCTATTGTACAGAAAGTGAATAGCTCAATCAATTGATAGTGACAGAATTAAAGTAAAAATATGTGTCTCCTCAGCTATATCAGGTTGTAGCTCAGCATCTGAATGTCAAAGAAATGAAACAATAATATCCCTATATGCATGGGAGTCTTTCCTTGGTATTTTACAGCTTGTTTCTAGCATAAAGCATTGCGGCCCAAATCGCTGTTATAGATCACTTTATATAATCGCATCCATTTTATTTTCTTCCAAATCTTAAGCAAACAAGAGGTAGGTCTGTGCTTTTTGCCATTTTCTTTCATAAAAATAGGCCTATGGTAAACCCTCTCATACCCCTTCATTTCGAGTTTCGGGTTTAACTTAATAGCTTATGGATAGCAGCCTATAGCCTAATTTTGTCTGTCAAACAGGAAGCTTACCTCTTATTTCTTAAATAGGTAGAAATAGGCTCCAACACAAAGCCCCATTGTTGTTAGTAAAATGAAGTCCAATTAAAATGAAGATGTTGAAATTAATTATGCCTACTCAAATTTGCCTACTTTCAGCACCATGTGCTGTCCATTTTAGATTGCTTGTGCCGCAGCTTCAAGTTTCAGCACCACAATGTAAATCTGTCTTATTGTGAGGTCAATAACACTGATAAATAGGCCTACACCATGGGAAAGAAACATATTATTTTAAATCAAATCAATTATAGTAGTAGCAAGCTATCAAAGTTGACCTCCGGTCCTCCTTTCTCATCGTCACGCTCTCCTTCTCGAACTGAACAGAAAATAAACTATAGGCTAGTTCACACTCAAGATAGTGAGTTTTTTGGACTATGTGTAACCGATGTGAAATGGCTAGCTAGTTAGCGGTGGTGCGCGCTAATAGCATTTCAATCGGTGACATCACTCGCTCTGAGACCTTGAAGTAGTGGTTCCTCTTGCTCTGCAAGGGCTGCGGCTTTTGTGGGGCGATGGGTAGCGATGCTTCGTGGGTGACTGTTGTTGATGTGTGCAGAGGGTCCCTGGTTCAAGAAGCCTTTGGTGCTCCTCCTGAACAGCACAGCCATTGGTTAGGCAGCACACAAAAAAGTGTTTGATCAGCAAGAGCAGACCAGGGCTCAGGGTTGGAATATCCATTGCAGTGTGTAATGCTGCCTAGTTTTATTTACATCATCCCAGCAGCTATCATAGGAATATAACTTTGCTCTGTGCTTCTCCGAGCATGCACTTCGTAGCCTATAGGCTATGGATCATTTGATTGAGACCACACTAAATAGCCTATAGGCTATGGATCATTTGATTGAGACCACACTAAATAGCCTATAGCCTATGGATAATTTGATTGAGACCACACTAAATAGCCTATAGGCACACTTGATATTGCACACCCAGTGGAGAATCAGAGATGAGGGGCGGCATCAGGCACACAGCGATATATCGCCTGATAAACAACTCATTCTAAAACACTGAGAAATATTGACATTTCATCAATGAAAAATTACATGACCCTCCCCTGGACTAGATTTTAAAAAACTTAACCCTCCCCTTGACTGAAATTGGAATTGGAAAAGCATGACCCTCCTCCAGGTACCCATGACCCTCCTCCAGGTACCCATTATGTAAATGTGGATCCTCCCCTAAATGTGGATCCTCACCTAATGGAACAATAATACTGTATTAAATATGCATAACAGAATATGGTTTCATAATGGCGGTTGTCCTATAGCTCACCAAGAGCTAATAATTTGTGAGAATTGTTGGGTAGTACATCCTTTATAGGAGAATTGTTGGGTAGTACATCCTTTATAGGAGAATTGTTGGGTAGTACATCCTTTAAAGGAGAATTGTTGGGTAGTGTATCCTTCTATCTTGACTTAGCTGATGTTCTATGTTTGTCCACACGGTGGCAGCAACTCCTCACTGCTAGTTTACCACCTTCCCAACTCTTGCTGAAAGCACATCATTCATGACCCCTAGACCTAGTATAAATGGAAAATATAGAAGTGAGACAAAATAAGTAATTTGCTTTTTGGTCAATAGTAATGTCTATCACTGGTGACTTAGTCTTACCATCATGTTAGCAGCGAACAGCTCTCGGATTCTCCTCTTTTCTCATCTCAGATACAATCTCCCCAAAACTCTTTAACTAGATGTACTTGTAATGTAAAAGTGTCAACGTGCAGTGAAACAAAAATTACGCTGTAATCCGACCAACAGCCCTACTTTGCACTCGCCGATTAAACTCAACTCCGATTTACGAGTGATGACTAATGTTGGTGGACTGGACCTCTTTCCTTTGCTATGGCTTGCACTCTGGATTTGTAGATCTGCAAAATGCTGATACCTCCCACAGTGCAAAGTGTCCCCGGACGAAAACTTCAGACCGAGTATTTCAATGGCAGGCACATGTAAAAACCATAAGGTTGCCAAGGCAATTGCATTATAATTCTCCATGTGGCAACCCCGAACACTCCACCTCCTCTTTGGAAAAGAACATGGTTTCATTTCTCTGGGATTTGCCACATGAAAATATTTTAATAATAGGGTTAACATAAAGGACTGACAGGAACAGAATGAGAGAGAGAGTGAGTGGATCAAGCTGATCCTAACTCTTATAGGCCACTTTCTATTTTGCCCTTTTTATCAATCAACTGACTGGCTTTCTTGATGTTTCTTGATGTATTCTCTCCGGTATGCAATCTGGTTTCACCTCAGGTTATGGATGTGTCACTGCAAACTTAAAGGTCCTAAATGATGTCACCATTGCCCTTAATTCTAAGCAATGTTGTGCTGCTATTTTTTATTGACTTGGCCAAAGCTTTTGATACAGTAGACCATTCCATTCTTGTGGGTCGGCTAAGGAGTATTGGTGTCTCTGAGGGGTCTTTGGCCTGGTTTGTTAACTACCTCTCTCAAAGAGTGCAGTGTATTAAGTCAGAAAATCTGCTGTCTCAGCCACTGCTTGTCACCAAGGTAGTACCCCAAGGCTCGATCCTAGGCCCCACGCTCTTCTCAATTTACATCAGCAACATAGCTCAGGCAGTAGGGAGCTCTCTCATTCATTTATATGCAGATGATACAGTCTTATACTCAGCTGGCCTCTCCCTGGAGTGTCCAACAAGCTTTCTCTGCCCTTAAACTTGTTCTGAACACCTCCAAAACAAAGGTCATGTGGTTTGGTAAGAAGAATGCCTCTCTCCCCACAGGTGTGATTACTACCTCTGAGGGTTTAGAGCTTGAGGTAGTCACCTCATACAAGTACTTGGCAGTATGGCTAGACAGTACACTGTCCTTCTCTCAGCACATATCAAAGCTGCAGGCTAAGGTTGAACCTAGACTTGGTTTCCTCTATAGTAATCGCTGCTCTTTCACCCATCTGCCAAACTAACCCTGATTCAGATGACCATCCTACCCATGCTAGATTACAGAGATGTAATTTATAGATCAGCAGGTAAGGGTGCTCTTGAGCAGCTAGATGTTCTTTACCATTCAGCCATCAGATTTGCCACCAATGCTCCTTATAGGACACATCACTACACTCTATATTCCTCTGTAAACTGGTCATCTCTGTATACCCGTCGCAAGACCCACTGGTTGATGCTTATTTATAAAACCCTCTTAGGCCTCACTCCCCCCTATCTGAGATATCTACTGCAGCCCTCATCCTCCACATACAACACCCGTTCTGCCAGTCACATTGTGTGAAAGGTCCCCAAAGTACACACATCCCTGGGTCGCTCCTCTTTTCAGTTCGCTGCAGCTAGCGACTGGTACGAGCTGCAACAAACACTCAAACTGGACAGTTTAATCTCTAAACTCAAAGACTCAGTCATGGACACTCTTACTGACAGTTGTGGCTGCTTCGCGTGATGTATTGTTGTCTCTACCTTCTTGCCCTTTGTGCTGTTGTCTGTGCCCAATAATGTTTGTACCATGTTTTGTGCTGCTACCATGTTGTGTTTCTACCATGTTGTTGTCATGTTGTATTGCTACCATGCTGTGTTGTCATGTTGTATTGCTACCATGCTGTGTTGTCATGTTGTGTTTCTACCATGCTGTGTTTCTACCATGTTGTTGTCATGTTGTATTGCTACCATGCTGTGTTGTCATGTTGTGTTTCTACCATGCTGTGTTTCTACCATGTTGTTGTCATGTTGTATTGCTACCATGCTGTGTTGTCATGTTGTGTTTCTACCATGCTGTGTTTCTACCATGTTGTTGTCATGTTGTATTGCTACCATGCTGTGTTGTCATGCTATGTTGTTGTCTTAGGTCTCTCTTTATGTAGTGTTGTGGTGTCTCTCTTGTCGTCATGTGTGTTTTATCCTATATTTGTATTTTTAATCCCCCTGTCCCCGCAGGAGGCCTTTTTCCCTTTGTTAGTGTCACACAGCCAGGAGTGGTGGGTGCAGAGTCAAGGTCAGAGAGCAGAGGATAAAGGGGGAAACCAAACTTTATTACGGTATCCAAAACTAAGGCCAAAAACAACAGGCGAAAACAAATATGTCCAACCCAAAACTGGGCACCAAACAGTCAGTGAACATAACACACAACCAACCTAGACTAACAGAGAACAAGCCCGCACAAAAGCAGGGTTAAATAGTCCTGAACCAAAACTCAAACAAGAAACAGGTGCAACCAATAAGACACAACAAAAAGAAAAGGAAAAGGGGATTGGTGGCAGCTAGTAGACCAGCTAGTAGACCAGCTAGATGACCAGCTAGTAGACCAGCTAGTAGACCAGCTAGTAGACCAGCTAGTAGACCAGCTAGTAGACCAGCCAGTAGACCAGCTAGTTGACCAGCTAGTAGACCAGCTAGTAGACCAGCTAGATGACCAGCTAGTAGACCAGCTAGTAGACCAGCTAGTAGACCAGCTAGTAGACTAGCTAGATGACCAGCTAGTAGACCAGCTAGTAGACCAGCTAATAGACCAGCTAGTAGACCAGCTAGATGACCAGCTAGTAGACCAGCTAGTAGACCAGCTAGTAGACCAGCTAGTAGACCAGCTAGATGACCAGCTAATAGACCAGCTAGTAGACCAGCTAGAGGACCAGCTAGTAGACCAGCTAGTAGACCAGCTAGTAGACCGGCTAGTAGACTGGCTAGATGACCAGCTAGTAGACCAGCTAGTAGACCAGCTAGATGACTAGCTAGTAGACCAGCTAGTAGACCAGCTAGTAGACCAGCTAGATGACCAGCTAGTAGACCAGCTAGTAGACCAGCTAGTAGACCAGCTAGATGACCAGCTAGTAGACCAGCTAGATGACCGGCTAGTAGACCGGCTAGTAGACCGGCTAGTAGACCGGCTAGTAGACCGGCTAGTAGACCAGCTAGTAGACCAGCTAGTAGACCAGCTAGATGACCGCCGAGCGCCGCCCGAACAGGCAGGGGAGCCGGATGTCGTGACAGGTGGGCCGTCATTGTAAATAAGATTTTTTTCTTAACTGACTTGCCTAGTTAAATAAAGGTTACATTTAAAAAAAATTAAAATAAATAAGTAGATTTATCTTGTCCCTCAAATACAGTCAACCACCATTTGTATACAGGCTACACTCAAAAACATGGAGGATGCAACATGAAGATAGAGGCTAAATAGACTGGCTTCTATTTTTATTTATTTTATTTAACTAAGCAAGTCCTATAGCAACCAGGCAAGTCCTATGTGTTCTATAGCAACAAGGATGTGAGCTTTAGGCTACTTCTCTGTGTGATTTGGCCTGATAATGATGTGTGTGTGTATCTGAGTGAGAATTCTGCTACAGAGGGGTGTGTGTGTGTGTGTTTGTTCATACATGGTCACACAGGTGCATAGTCTGTGTGCATTGGGGCATGTGCGTCCATGCATGTGTATTTGAGTGTGTCCATATGCTGCTTTCCATGTGTTTACTACAGGGTGATAATGAACTTTGTTTGGATATGATAATGATGTATTTGTATGTGTACTGTAAACTTGCTGTAGGTGTAGACTGTAGGTGTAGACTGTAGGTGTAGACCTGTAGGTGTAGACTGTAGGTGCGGTGCATTCGGAAAGTATTTCGGACCCCTTGACTTTTTCCACATTGTTACGTTACAGCCTGATTCTAAAATAGATTTTTATTAATTTTTTATGTCCACATCAATCTACACACAATACCCCATAATGACATCACAATACCCCATAATGACATCACAATACCCCATAATGACATCACAATACCCCATAATGACATCACAATACCCCATAATGACAATGTGAAAGCAGGTTTTTATACATTTTTGCAAATGTATTAAAAATAAAAAACAGAAATGATTTATTTGCGTAAGTATTCAGACCCTTTGTGAAGGGAAGGGGTGAAATCTGATAATAGGATGCCTCAGTCTTTAAGAGGTCAGAATCATGTATAGCTCTGAACTGTATTTCCTCACATCAGAATCTGACATTGTTGTTGGTTTACTTAACAAAACACCTCAAATATGTCAGTTTCTTGTAGGGACACTACTACATCATCAACAAGAGTGGCAGTCGCTCACTCACTCTCATGTGCATTTGTAAAGGATACAGTCCTACTATTCCAAGTTCACCATGCATGGGAAAACGGATTAGCCATTCTAAATGTAATCAAACATGAATCCAGTTCATGTCATCTCAAATGCATTAGTAAAAAACTGTGATTGCACATGATCCTTCTGGATTGGATGTTGAGAATTGATAATAATGATATGAGTATGAGATCACTGATGTTGTTTGAGGCAGTAGAATGAATGTACTGCTGGCTGCGTTCAGCATAGCAGGCCACAGCATTGTGGAAATATAAATATTATGTAGAGCAACCATGTAGGTTAGAATAAGCAGTCTCTATCCATGACATTTCTATCTTAAATGCTCCACAACGCTCTCCTGCTGAACATGCCCGTGCGTTGGCACCAAGGCTGGTTACAGTATATGGGTCCACTTGATGGTTAAGCAAACAATACCAGCTTTTTTGCATGTACACTTGTTCATGCAAAGTGTGCAAAGTATGAAAAAGGATGAGAACAGGTGACAGGTACTTTGCATGTAACCTGACCTCGCAACTGAATTAAAGTTGTGTGTGAGTTTGTGTGTGTGAGAGGGAGGGAGGGAGGGAGGGAGGGAGGGAGGGAGGGAGGGAGGGAGGGAGGGATTGGTGATGTTATCTCTACTCCTGCCAACATGTTGGGTTTATCACGTGTTTCATCATGTGTGTGTGTGTTTCTGTTTCTATAGTCCCTAAATTGACCCCATAGCTGAAGTGTTGAATGATGCAATATTGTCAAAGGTAATATAGCTGTCAGTAATGACACAGTTGATTTATTAGTAGTACACATCATTTGACTGTGACAAACACTGTAAATGTTTGGCTCACTCAGAAGTCTACTAATGAAAAACTGCACCAACATAATGCATTCAATGTTGCAGCGTTGTGGCTTTTGTTCCAACATACCCCCACAACATAGTTCATCTAAATGTGTTTGTATACCTATCACACTATTGTTTCATATGATATTAATATCCTTTTTCCGTTAGTCAAATACTCTGCCACGGAGCTGATTCCCCTTGAGCTACTTTCCTAATTAGGACTGATATGGTTTAGATGGCAAAGATTGGCTGATTTTTGACACACAGCATGTGAAGAGAAACAACAATGAAATAGATAGATAGATAAATAAATAAAATAAAACTCATTAAATCAGACTGATCATCTGTATCAATATCTATCTGTCAATACTTTGTGCTCATGAACACATTCAGCAGGTAGGACTGGTAGACAGCTGCATTCTGCATTACGAGAAGATAAATATTAAGAGGAAATTCCAGAGGTGTTTGGAGGCTGTCGTTGACACCTACTTTACAGTAGTTACATAACCAATGAGAGGAACCTGGTTTACTTACTAACACGTTTCTGGTTCCTGGACACGGTGCTGTCTTTGCATACCTCCAGACCAACCAGACCCAGACAGAGTAACAACAGAGACCATGGGACTCATTTGGGCCCTTAAATTTCACAGATGAGATCCAAACTTCAGGCAGATCTGATGGCCGTGGCTGGGAAAGAAGTGGAAAGAGATTGGAGTCGGATAGCAACAACACTTAAAGAGGAAGTCCTGCCGCACAGAACTTCCTGTGGCCTCTGTTAAGCCACTTTCCCCCTGCCCCCCTTGGACTCCTTTCCGTCTTGCTACCCATGGACTGACCCCTTTCACCCCCCACAAGGAAGGAAGTATCTGTCACCCTATCCCCCTGCCAGACCCAAACCAGACCCCCCTCTCCTCCACCCCCCTCAACCTCTACCTCAGTCGGGTATTCTAGCCTGTGGTTTAAGGGGTATTAATCAAATAAAATTGTATTTGTCACATGCGCCGAGTACAACAGGTGTAGACCTTACAGTGAAATGCTTACTTACAAGCCCTAACCAACAATGCAGTTTAATAACTCTACCTACATGCTGTGTAGGTAGCACCTACAGCAGTATAAAAAGGGGGGGGGGGGCAATGCAAATAGTCAGGGTAGTCATTTGATTAGATGTTATGGTGTCTTATGGCTTAGGGGTAGAAACTGTTTAGAAGCCTCTTGGACCTAGACTTGGCGCTCTGGTACCACTTGCCATGCGGTAGCAGAGAGAACAGTCTATGACTAGGGTGGCTGGAGTCTTTGACAATGTTTAGGGCCTTCCTCTGACACCGCCTGATATAGAGGTCCTGGATGGCAGGAACCTTGGCCCCAGTGATGTACTGGGCCGTTCGCACTACCTTCTATAGTGCCTTGCGGTCAGGGGCCGAGCAGTTTCCGTACCAGGCAGTGATGCAACCAGACAGGATGCTCTCGAGGGTGCAGCTGTTGAACCTTTTCAGGATCTGAGGACCCATGCAAAATCTTTTCAGTCTCCTGAGGGGGAATAGGTTTTGTCGTGCCCTCTCCACGACTGTATTTGTGTGCTTGGACCATATTATTTTGTTGATGATGTGGACACCAAGGAACTTGAAGCTCTCAACCTGCTCCACTGCAGCCCCGTCGATGAGAATGAGGGCATGCTCAGTCCTCCATTTCCTGTAGTCCACAATCATCTCCTTTGTCTTGATCACGTTGAGGGATAGGTTGTTATTCTGGCACCACACGTCCAGGTCTCTGACCTCCTCCCTATAGGCTGTCTCGTTGTTGTCGGTGATCAGGGCTACCACTGTTGTGTCATCGGCAAACTTAATGATGGTGTTGGAGTCATGCCTGGCCGTGCAGTCATGAGTGAACAGGGAGTACAGGAGGGGACTGAGCACGCACCCCTGAGGTGCCCCCGTGTTGAGGATCAGCGTGGTGAATGGAGAATCCAGACTGACCCCTTGCCCCTACCACCTATTGGATAGGAGTAAACAATATAATGGCAATTCCACCTAGCCAATCAGAGGGTTATACTACACATCAGGATCAATGAGTTACACAGCTAACTTTGATAAACAACCAGAAATTACTAATGATTTCTGGATCATTAAGAAAGCTAAAATTAGATGTGTATTTTGGGTTGTTGAGTCTGTTAGACAATGCCGCCGCCCCCCCCCAAAAAAAATCTCCAGAATATTAAGGCAAGTTAGCTGGCTAAGTCATTGCTCTTGTTTTGTAGTATACCCCTCATACGGCAAGATAATGCTACAGTATTACCATAGTAAATATATGGCAAGATGAAGCTACAGTATTACCATAGTAAATATATGGCAAGATGAAGCTACAGTATTACCATAGTAAATATATGGCAAGATGAAGCTACAGTATTACCATAGTAAATATATGGCAAGATGAAGCTACAGTATTACCATAGTAAATATATGGCAAGATGAAGCTACAGTATTACCATAGTAAATATATGGCAAGATGAAGCTACAGTAATACCATAGTAAATATATGGCAAGATGGAGTTATTACCAGAATAAGTATTTTTTTATTTATAGATGTTTTATTTAACCTTTATTTAACTAGGCAAGTCAGTTAAGAACAAATTATTATTTACAATGACAATAAGTATACCTATCCAGTCTATTCAAATATACATGAAGCATGTAGGGGTTGTGGCTGAAGGTCAATTTGGGATTGAGTAGCTGAACTCCCCTCGCCCCACTTACAAGATAGGAAGTCGCCCCTTCAACCTTCACCCCAGACCCCACTCCCAACCACAACCATAACCACCCATCACTACCACCACCATCCCCCAACCATATCCAAATCCCCCATCACCCCCCCCCCCCCACCCAAATCCCCCATCACCACCATCACCATCCCCCACCCATATCCCTTGTCTCAGTCTACGCCCACAAGCTGTAGCCTGTATGAAGAAGGAGAATCATCAACCTAGTTATGATGGAAACCCTTGACTTGGTAACTTTAGAGTTCATTTTCATGGAAATTCACTCTGTGAGGTCAGCATAGAAATTCACTCTGTGAGGTCAGCATAGAAATTCACTCTGTGAGGTCAGCATGGAAATTCACTCTGTGAGGTCAGCATAGAAATTCACTCTGTGAGGTCAGCATAGAAATTCACTCTGTGAGGTCAGCATAGAAATTCACTCTGTGAGGTCAGCATGGAAATTCACTCTGTGAGGTCAGCATAGAAATTCACTCTGTGAGGTCAGCATAGCTATTCACTCTGTGAGGTCAGCATCGAAATTCACTCTGTGAGGTCAGCATAGAAATTCACTCTGTGAGGTCAGCATAGAAATTCACACAATCGAAACACTCTAATACAACATACCAACCTGTTCTACTGTGTCGGGTCAAATCATGAGAATATAATGGACACTCCCAAAATAAATTAGGGCATCTCCAAGCATGAAAGGATATTGATGTTGTTCTAGACTGCTATTTTTAGGGCACCCCCAAGCCAATTCAAACCCTGACCAACGAGGAGAGTATCAGACCTCCTGAAAGCCCTCCTTCCATTCCCCAATGTAAAGGAAGCTACTCCGTCACTGACTTATGGTCAGTTTGGTGTAAGACGTGTAGATTGGTTACTCTCTGATCAGTCAAATGGATATGGTATAGATTTAGGATATACAGTATGTGTCTATACACTGTGGACTACATCTCAATCTGACTTATACAGTGAAGACTTTCTCAGTCTTTCCACTCTTTCACACTACAGCTATCAGCACCCCCTTCAGTAAAGACTCTTTCAGAATGCTTGGTCCAACTGGTGGTGTGTACTCAAACATCCCAAATGCTATACCAATGCACCCATTTGCCCTTATAAATCATATATTCTGGGTTTATATAAATGTTGAAAAGATGTTGCCCTACAATCCCCATAGAAAGCCAGTGTGATGCTACTATACAGCTGTACTGTATGTAATGCAGCTGCCGCCTGACTGGATTATGAGGTGAATGGGTTTTGGGGGGTAATTTGGGTGTGGGGGTCGTTCGACAGTTAGGGAGTTGGCGGCTGAAGGGGGAGGTAACCACTAACCTGCCCCCTGGTGTTACCGTGGAGACTGGAGCATATGAAGTCGTGTTGTTTCTCTGACTGCTCAATCAGGTCACGTGAAGTTGGTCAGGAGCGCCGGGCGCCACAGCCGTCTCGTCTGACATGAGGGGGAGCGTAATCTGCCAGATGCAGTGCCATGGGCACCCTCGGGGCATAAGGCAACTGCCATCAGCCCTCAGTGGCACACTCTCAGAGAGAGAGAGAGAGAGAGAGCCCTGGTAGTCAGTCAGAAAGGCCAGCATATGTTGGGTTTTAAGAAGTTAAACAGGCTTGGGTGACATTTAGGCATTCTGTAGCACAGAAAATATTCAAATCAGGCCTGTGTGCTGTGCGTTGTTGAATACTTTGCTTGAATCCCCCTCCATCCCCCACCCCCACCCCGAGCCTGGTCGGGAGCCCCCACTTCTAAAAGTCCCCCATCTCCCTTTGCGCTCCCTTTTTTTCAAATCATTCCCCTAAACTCCTACTAAACACAGGAACACACACGTTTCCCAACTCTCCCAGGACCCCCCCTCCTCTTTCTTCTCCTCTCTCCAAGCTAAGTGACATGATCCCCCAGCATTATGTTCCTATTAAAACACATGTCTAGATCATCACAGGGTACGCAGAAGGTCCGAGTGCAGAAAAAGCAAACAACGTGTGGATGTGTAGCCACTGGAGCATGGTTTACATTCCCACCACCCCTCAGGTCTACCTGGTCTACGCCAGGCGTTGTGGGGTTATCCAGGTGGAACTTCAGGGCCCTGTTTATACTGTACTTCTAAGCCCAGTGGCTCCAGTTTCAGCTGCTGTGGTGTTAAAGGCTGAAAAGAGAGTGTTGATGGATGTCAACTTAACACGAGAGCTGGAGAAAAACAAACAGCCACAGAAATAAGTAAACGGTGACAAAGAGTATGCTGCTCAAAACGTAGTGGAAGCTCTTCCAAAAGGCTTCTCGGCTGTCCCCATTGGATAACCCTTCTTAGTTCCAACTAAAACCCGATTTGGTTCCAGGAACCCAAAACGGTTCAACTTGGAACCAGAATAGTTCTACCTGGAATCAACCACGGTTCTTCAAAGGGTTCTCCTATGGAGACAGCCCGAAGAACCCTTTTAGGTTGTAGATAGCACCTTTTTTCAAAGAGTGTATATATCAGTTAAATTAAGGATGACTTGCAGGACCAGCAAACAGAGAGGTGTTAGTTTGTCATTTGCCATGTGAACCAACAAGTACTCCATCCCAACCGGACTACACTGGATCATTCTGGATTGAGCTAGTTCTGGTAGTGTCATGCTGATGTAATGTTTAGACTGCAGAGGACTTCTAGAACCAATCGAAGTGGAATGCTGGAGTCTGTAATGTGAGGAATATTCACACACAGTTTCATGTATTCCTTTGTGCTTCACATGTTGTTCAAACATAAACTACAGTATGTAGACTATAGGAAAATCATCTGTATGGTTCACATGTTGTTCAAACATAAACTACAGTATGTAGACTATAGGAAAATCATCTGTATGGTTCACATGTTGTTCAAACATAAACTACAGTATGTAGACTATAGGAAAATCATCTGGATGGTTCACATGTTGTTCAAACATAAACTACAGTATGTAGACTATAGGAAAATCATCTGGATGGTTCACATGTTGTTCAAACATAAACTACAGTATGTAGACTATAGGAAAATCATCTGGATGGTTCACATGTTGTTCAAACATAAACTACAGTATGTAGACTATAGGAAAATCATCTGTATGCTTCACATGTTGTTCAAACATAAACTACAGTATGTAGACTATAGGAAAATCATCTGGATGGTTCACATGTTGTTCAAACATAAACTACAGTATGTAGACTATAGGAAAATCATCTGTATGCTTCACATGTTGTTCAAACATAAACTACAGTATGTAGACTATAGGAAAATCATCTGGATGGTTCACATGTTGTTCAAACATAAACTACAGTATGTAGACTATAGGAAAATCAGCTGGATGCTTCACACTCCATTCGTTTCAGTTTATAGGGATAGCCTACATCAGGGTTTGTCTTCACAATTGTCTCTGTACAAGAAGAAGCATTCAATTCTGGAACATTTTTGTTAGACACATCAATGAATAAACAAATGAAAGAATGAATGAATACATTAAAACATCTGTTCACTATTGACCCCTGGAGTAATGTGTACAGGAAGAGAGACCCCCTTCTTTCTCTGAAGAGGCAGGAATGCGATAATTGAAACCGTGTGTGTTGTAGAAACATAGCCGCAGAGTGTGTGTGTGCCTTTTCCCTGCTATTGGCCTACACACTGGCTGGTTCCCATTGCTTGTGTACGTGTTTGTTCTGGGCTTGGAATCAGATACCACTTCACTCCCCAGTACCATTCCCTGTCTCATAGTGGCATCCTTGTTTTCTGGATCTGCATTACTGGACCAAGCAGAGATCCTGCAGTATAGCCTACATTGGAGAGGATAATATGATATAATAGTCTAGTTTCTAAAATCGTCAGCACACACACACACTCACACACAATGAGCATATTTTATTTGTCAATGAAAGAAACCAGATGCAGTGACCGTAGGACGGCAACATTGAGAAGTGATTTCATATGTAGGCCTATATTATACATACTTGACCTAATCACTGATATAGGGATATGATTGAATAATTCCCTCACATATTACAATACAGTACAGCCGTTGTACAGTACAGTCACATGAGGGCAGGTTTGTAGTCGCTGCTCCACAGGGCGGGACAGATAATGATGACGTACAGTGAAAGCTGCCTGTCTGTCTAGTGGAGAAGCGGAGTCGTGGAGCTCAGATGGGATAGCCTGCTCTCCCGATGCTAGTGGAGTGAAGGTGTATCTGTCGGATAATATGCTACCGATCACTCTAGAAAAAAGACGTCGCCGATTCAGTTCCATCTGAAATAGGCTACACTGGTGACGGATATCCAAGCGGATTGCCTCGTGATTCCAGCATTGATGGCAAGAAAATAATATTCCCCAAAACAAGACGCGGCTTCTGTGGTCAACCTGTCTGCGAATGCACCCTACAAATTAAAACGCGCATTTCAATCATTTACCCCACATTCATACAACAAGTTTCAGCGATCTTACTTGTTTTTTTGGACCTTAGCATTTTCCCCTTCAGCCATGGACGAAGACAATCAAGGTATCGTTACATCCCTTTCACACGCATGTTTATCTTTCATGTGTCGATGTGTTGTTGTGTACACTATGATCATTTTGGGTAGGCTACAGCAGGACCCAAGGCCGGTTTAATGACAACAATCAGGTTAACACCGTATTTGGTATTGTGATATTTCACATAATAATAATATAATATGTCTATGTTTTATGTTACAATAGATTTAAGGATGACGTTAGAAAATAAGAAAAAATACGAAAATAAATAGAAGGCATTTTGAATGTGAACCTCTACGTTGAGACACAATTTACATGTTCACCCTCACTCGTGTATGGTATAGCGACCCAGTTATGAGCATGTTTCATGGTTCCATGAGAAGTCATCTGAAACATAACCATCAGTCATCACACACAGTGGATGTGTAGCGCGCTAATGCAGGATGGAGGGGTATGGATTGACCTATATTCTTCGTAAATAATAAGCAGGACTGTCACACTCCAGCGGATAGGCATGATGCCTGTATGAATACATCACTGTCACGAGGCTGAATGCAGAACGCTACTCCCTTGGCTTATTATTAAAACTTTAAGTCACCAGGTCAGTTACACACTCATTCCAGGCAAGCTCAACAGGTCATTCCATATGTAGGGAAGGCTAATTCAAGCATTGCTCAGTGATATGTAAAGTTATGAGGAATTAAAGAGTGCTCTCTCTGGCTCAGTTCCATGACTAGATGCTTTGGGAATGAATATGTGTGTGTTGACATAAGCACAATCGGCTCAGTACGCTACACATGATTTGGATATCTCTATTTGAGCCAGAAAAGTCCAGGAAAAACATCTGGTCCTAGTTCCAACTACAGTCCCGACCCACCTTTTGAGAAAACACTGATCTACAGCTGTTGCTAGGCCCCTTTACTGTTTAGTCCAGAGCTATGTGATGTGATGTATGTTGTTCACTGTGTGAGAGCGGAGCGAGGGAAGAGGGTACAGAGCCCTCATTGTGCTGCTATCAAAGTGCTTCCCCTCCAGTGGTGGGTGGGAGACGTCAGCAGCAGCACAGACACACACACACACCACAGACACACACCACAGACACACACCACAGACAGACAGACATATTGTATGGTCCTGTGATGCCAACCAGAGATAATTGACAGTTAGACTGCCGAGAGAGGAAGATCGACCCCCCCCCCCCCCCCCCCCCCCCCCTCCATTCCATCCTATCCCTGTTCCCCCTCTCCCTCACGGCAGTCTTCCCTAACAGAGAGAATGGATGGATGGATAGATTGTGGTCTGGAATGATAAGAGAAGTGTCAGTGTGTGTGTGTGTGTGATGGAGGGGATCTTTGTGTGTGTGTGTGTGAGTAGTGGAAGGGATGTGTGTGTATGTTTATTGGAGGGGAAGTCTGTGTGTGGGTTGAAGGGGATGTGTGTGTGTGTGAGTCAATGTGTTGGAAGAGATGGGGGTGTGTGTGTATGTGTTGGAGGAGATGTGTGTGTAATATAGGCCATGCTGTTTCCACTCATCTGGAATAACGTATTAATATGTCCTGGAAGGATACCCATAGCGCCACATAGGCCAGTTCTGCAGACAGTTGATGAGAGAGAGAGACCACCGGGCTTATTGTCTAGCACGCTTGGCTTGATTTAGGACACATGAAGGACATCATCATCACCAATCATCAGTGATCTCCTCACCCAAGATCTACAGTATATACACTGTATGTCCGAACAGAACCAGAGCTTACCAGGGTCACTGAGGAGAGACAGCCCAGGGAGGAGGTGATTAGGCTGGGTAGCAGAGCAGGGCAGAGTGGGTGAGAGACGGTTCCTGGCTCTGCTCTGTGGGATACTGTCTGTGACACGCCGGGCGTGGGGCGGTCGACAGGAGTCCTGCTGGGCCAGTGTGATTAACACACACACACACATAGCATGCCAGACCAGATGGAGAGCTGCCAGAGAGAGAGAGATGGAGAGAGCAGGAGAATGAGAGTGTGGCCAAAGGATAATAGCGAGATCAAGTGGTAGACAGAGAGAGGAAGGGAGGAAGAGGAGGGAAGGTTGGAGACAGACCAGAGAGGTAAGGAGGAAGGCCAGGTCAGTGCAGGGATGAGTACATATTCCTCCTTAATCAATTCTTCAGTCTATTACTGGATTTATGTTCAATAAAACTCCTATCTGTTGTGTGATGATTAGCTAACTGTGGGTGGTAGTAGTGATGTGCTGTACTCCTCTCCACCAGTGAGGCCTTATAGGAGAGAGCAGAGTACTCCTCATACACACACACACATGCACACACACACACACACAAGCCAAGCGTTATAAAACGCTGGGCAGCAGCAGAAACGAAGGTGATTGAATCCGTCTGACATGCATGACACTCCACAATACAATGCTTCTCCACAGGCACCTGCTCTGATTGGTGCCTCACTGCTGCTTTGTTTAATCCACTCATTTGACATGAAGCAGAAGACTCTAATGACCAATTCTGAACGGCACATTTGAACAGATTAAATGAACAGTGTGTTTATTAGCAGAGTCATTTCTGAGAGAGAGATGGAGAGAGAGACAGAGAGAGAGAGACCATATGGGATGAATCAGTGTTTTTATCCCTTTAGTTACGTTCACAGCATGTCTACCGACGGACTGTGTGTCTGTGTGTATGTTTGGCCACAAACCGCTCTGTTTACTCAGTGCGAAAACCAACCGTTTTCATTGGCTACGCTCGTGTGCCCGTGCAGCCGCGAGGTTATGCCATGCACGCTCCAGGCTAGCCGAGGCGAGACACCTTCCACCTCGGAGGCATATCTCAATAGTCTGATATGGCTTCCTCTGCTTGTCTCCTGTCCTTCATCTGCACTAATGAAGAATTGGACATTAAGCACCTACTACACTCAACCACAGTATTTATTTGACCTGAAGGCCTGCTATGCCCTCTACTCTGACCAACCCACATTCAGGATAGAAGATGAGGAAGCAACGGTCCCAGACCTTCCCGTGTGCTTGCTTCTGTGGATGGCAAAATGGCTTCAGACAGAGAATGTTAAGGAGGTTGTTTGTTTACGTTTGGTCTGTGGAATAGATGCTGCGTCTCTGGACCTCTCTGTTTACCCAAGGCCCACCCTCTGTGAAGTAGCTAAGAGAAGTGCAGCTGAAAAGTTGATGGGTCACGGTTCAATGACTATATGAACTCTCCACAATTTAGAGCAACTCACGCTTAGCTGGTCCAGCTAGAAGACGTCCCTTTGCTCTGGTGCAGCACAGAGCGCACATTGTGCCGATCCACCATTTATTCAGGTGGACTGGAGTCCTTCAAAGTATGTCACAGCACAGCGGCCTGCCAGACTGACTGGCCCTCCCAGGGCTCCACTGACCTGACCAGTGGGTCAAGAGCTTGGGACTAGAAGGTTCTCTCTTCATTTTTGTCAAAATTGAGTTGTTGACATAGCCTTTTTCTGTTCAATGTTCTCTACTTATATAGTGCAGTAAATACTCCAATTCACGTTGTTAAGATAAAGATTCCTGACACCAGTCAAACCAATGAGCATTCAGAACTTTAAGGCCAATTATGTCAGAATCATTGCTGATAGAATCTTATAGTTCCAACCCACTGGGCACACACTGGTTAAATCAACATTGTTTCCACGTCATTTTAATGAAATGACGTGGAACCAACGTGTTATAGACATAAATTGACGTCTGCCCAGTGGGAAGCTCTCAATGTGTATGTATGGCTTGACAACAATAGTGAGGGCACTAAAGCACATACAGAGCTGGAACCAGCTCTAGTTTACTACTGCAGTCCTGCAGAAATAGATTGGATCCCAGCAGGCCAGTCTGGATTTAGACTACCACAACTGCATTAACAGGAAAAAGTAGCAGCCAAAAATAATATGAAGACTACATTTTATTGGTAATAGTGCCTATGTGTTCCATGTCTCTCCATCTCTCTGTCTTCTGACTGTGGGCGTGGTCAACATCCACTGCTGCCCCAATCAGTTACTTCTCAATCTAACCCTGAAGGGCCACCACCAGTCAGCCAGACTGGTCAATACTACGTCTTATAGCCTCTCTCTCCTTCTATCTTAGTTTAAATCAGTCTAAATATACTGTATTTCAGTCTAAATATATATCTTATACATTGATTGGTGGGTTGTCTGATTCCCCACCCAGGCCTCCCTGTGTGATTCAGCCCAGTGTGAGTCACCTCTGTCAGGCTGGGCTCTGTGTTGTGACTGCTGGGTGGTTGTCCCCACCCTGATGCCCTGCTGGCTGTATAACAGAGACCTTGTTTGGCCTGGCTCAATATCTGATCATACCAACAGATACAGCAGAGAGGGGGACTTGATACTGTACGGTGGATGGATTGAGTGGGCGTGTGGCCAGAGGGGTTTCAAGTCAATAAGTCACCATCTTATAATTTAAAATTCACACACACCCTACTATAGGTCCAAACAAGCAGATGTTTCTATTGCATTTAACCTTTATTCACCCAGGTTAATGTTATTGAGATATGATCTCTTTTTTAAGAGAGACTGAAGGGTGTCAAGTCCACATTTTGAATGGTGGAGCGCGTGCTACAGGTAAGTCTTTGATACTCCCCTATACTCCCTACTTGAGTTGAAGTTAAGTTGGAGTTAGTTAAGTTGGAGTTTTGGGATTATTGACAGACGGGCCCACATGGAAGTTGAATCAGTTTCTCTCTCAATGGATTTGATAGGGTTTGGAGGGTAGATGTAGCTGCGTAAATGCGCTCTGTGTTCTGTTGTGTTAGGAGAGACTGGGGGAAATCCTCCTGAACCTCAGCACTGTTTTCTCAATCTTTTAAAAAAGGGGTCTAAGAAATGTTTATAAGTGAGTGTGGTGTGTGTGACAGCAATCTGTGAACTGTTGTGCCCCAGCAGTGGGTTCTAGTGTTGGAGAGAGCACACAGAGGTTCTCAATAACAGCCATGATTCCTCTCCAGTCCATGTTCCCTCCCCGGCTGGCTAATATACAGGGCTGCGGAGTAAAGGGGTCCACATGAACAATGTTTGAATAGATTAATAACAGACCTAGACCAGGCCAACAATACGGAGGTGTGTGTGTGTGTGTGTGTGTGTGTGTGTGTGTGTGTGGGAGGGGGATTTTGGAAGCGTGAGGCAAATTGAGCTCTATTTTTCTCCTCTCTCTCAGAGCGTGCTAGAACTCCCAGGAGTCCTGGGTCATATGTTGGAAAGAATATTTGCGGGAAAGAACAGCCCCCTCTCCAGTTCAAGGTTCTATCTGTGCCTGTGTGCGTCTGTCTATGTGTGCATTTGTGCCTGCATGTGTTACATGTTGGCTTTTGGGGAAGGGAAGGGAAGGCCGACCAGAGTGGACCGGAGGAAAAGGCACGGCTGGAACAGTTATGTAAGGGATCATAGATTGTAAAAGCTGCTGAAGATGCAGGAAAAAGGTGTATCCACCCTCAGTCACTACAGCCAGCCAGCATGCCAGGACATCCAGCCCCCCTCTGTCTCCAAACACACAGGATCATATAACCTCTGGTTTCCTCAGACTAAATGCGTCCTTCAAATGGATGGATCACGGGGTGGCCAGAACAGAGACTATTTATACTTTTATTCTTTTGACCATGGTGTTCATTTTCTAGGGATAGATTGGTGTTGGCTAGGGAGAGGAGTGTATCTTCCTGAAAAATGATTTTATTGTCTTGACCACTGTCTTGTCTTCACATCAGGTTTGATATGCACTGTTGGTTTTTGAGCTTGCAGCTTACTGGAAAGAAATGTACTTTGTACATTTGTGATGGCAGGACAATGAATCAACAGTATAGTGCTGTACTACATAATCTGTCTATCTCAGTGCTCTCTCCTCTCCTCTCCTCTCCTCTCCTCTCCTCTCCTCTCCTCTCCTCTATAAGAGGATGTGTACAGTAATGCTTATTCTGGACCAGCATATCAGTAGAGTAGACCATGCTCTCTGTCTCTCACTCTCTGTATGTCTCTCACTCTCTCTTTCTCTCTTGCTCTCTCTTTCTCTCTTGCTCTCTCTGTCTGTCTCTCGCTCTCTCTGTCTGTCTCTCGCTCTCTCTGTCTGTCTCGCTTTCTCTCTCTGTCTGTCTCTCTCGCTCTCTCTGTCTGTCTCTCTCGCTCTCTCTGTCTGTCTCTCTCGCTCTCTCTGTCTGTCTCTCTCGCTCTCTCTGTCTGTCTCTCTCGCTCTCTCTGTCTGTCTCTCGCTCTCTCTGTCTCTCTCGCTCTCTCTGTCTGTCTCTCGCTCTCTCTGTCTGTCTCTCGCTCTCTCTGTCTGTCTCTCGCTCTCTCTGTCTGTCTCTCGCTCTCTCTGTCTGTCTCTCGCTCTCTCTGTCTGTCTCTCGCTCTCTCTCTCTCTCTCATGGTAGATCTGCACACACTGCTTTTTTTCTGCTGTAAAATACAGCCTCATCATGTAAAATGAATGTGTTGTTTAGTTGTGAGGAGAGGCGAACAGGGACCCTCTGCATGACTGTGTGTTTGTGTGTGTGTGTGTGTGTGGCTTTGAGTGTACTGTATATATAGTGAGTGTTTAGGAGTATTCAGAGCAAAGTGAATGCTGCCGTTACCATGTATATAGTACTCAGCCAAAGTAGGTTGGTGGTGGAGGGATCAGCCCCAGCTGTGTGTTCAGTATCTCACGGTTTCCCACTCCCATGGACCACAATGAGATACACACAAGATTAACTGCTATGTGCTTTGATGTGTGTGTGCATTTGTGCATTTGTGTTTGTGTGTAAATGGAGAGGATTACCAGCTGCTGCAAGCCCTCTCCATGCTTAAACAAATGGAGGAGATGAGCTCTGGAGGGATGGGGACAGTTAGTAGATTAAGGGTCATGGGCTGGAGCTGCTGGCTGTCACCTCCCTACATCCAACTAGAGCTGATGACTGTCACCTCCCTACATCCAACTGGAGCTGATGACTGTCACCTCCCTACATCCAACTAGAGCTGCTGGCTGTCACCTCCTTACATCCAACTAGAGCTGATGACTGTCACCTCCCTACATCCAACTAGAGCTGCTGGCTGTCACCTCCCTACATCCAACTAGAGCTGATGACTGTCACCTCCCTACATCCAACTAGAGCTGATGACTGTCACCTCCCTACATCCAACTAGAGCTGATGACTGTCTGACTACTTTCTGACTACATATACGGCATACCAATCAGGCATCTTTCTGCCTACATATACGGCATACCAATCGGGCATCTTTCTGCCTACATATACGGCATACCAATCGGGCATCTTTCTGACTACATATACGGCATACCAATCAGGCATCTTAATGACTACATATACGGCATACCAATCAGGCATCTTTCTGACTACATATACGGCATACCAATCAGGCATCTTTCTGACTACATATACGGCATACCAATCAGGCATCTTTCTGACTACATATACGGCATACCAATCAGGCATCTTTCTGACTACATATACGGCATACCAATCGGGCATCTTTCTGACATTCTAACCCACTGAAGTCCAAACAGTCAGGAAAACATTTTCAGGATGGAAAAAATATTTAAGTGATTAACTTGAACAATTAAAACCAGATATCAATTATGTAGAAAAGATAATGGACCCATGTATATTTAAATAATGTCATCTTTGAGAACTAACAATCATCAAAATAAAAATCTAGGCAGTCAAGGAGAATTGAAAATTCCCAAAACAATGAATTCAGCAGTATTCATTTTGTTTTTATGTTTGAGCAAAAGAACACAGGATAGGCCATAGCAAAATGCATAGAATTGCAGGAAATTTGCTTTAAAACTGCAACGATTTCTCTCAGCTCCATGGCAAAAGCTGTAGAATTGCAGGAAATGGACTTAAAAATGCTAAAAATTATCTATAGCGCCAAGATGGGGGCTTCTAAAATGTAACTGCACCTCCCGGGTGGCGCAGTGGTCTAAGGCACTGCATCGCAGTGCTCGCTGTGCCACCAGAGACTCTTGGTTCGAGGCCAGACTCTGCCGCAGCCGGCCGCGACTGGGAGGTCCATGGGGCGGCGCACAATTGACCTAGTGTCGTCAAGGTTAGGGAGGGTTTGGCCGGCAGGGATGTTCTTGTCTCATCGCGCTCTAGCGACTCCTGTGGCGGGCCGGGCGCAGTGCACGCTGACCAGGTCGCTAGGTGTACGGTGTTTCCTTCGGCACATTGGTGCGGTTGGCTTCCGGGTTAGATGTGCGTTGTGTCAAGAAGCAGTTTGGCT
Source organism: Oncorhynchus mykiss (assembly GCF_013265735.2). NCBI lineage: Eukaryota > Metazoa > Chordata > Actinopteri > Salmoniformes > Salmonidae > Oncorhynchus > Oncorhynchus mykiss. The sequence continues at coordinate 53,751,706 of NC_048577.1, forward strand.
TGGTTGGGTTGTGTTTCGGATGGCTCTCGACCTTCGCCTCTCCCGAGTCCATACGGGAGTTGCAGCGATGAGACAATTGGATACCATGAAATCGGGGAGAAAAAGGTGTAAAATAATCAAAAATGTAGCCGCACCATAAGGCCGACCGCGCTCATTGCCACGCACTCTGCCACGCCCCTGCCACACCCACCACCTAAACCCCCTTTTGATCCAGAAAAACCCCTGCCAATGATAATTGGCTAAAGCACACACAGATCACACAGAACACACTTTTTCTCAGCCGAGTTGTCTTGACAGTGGGACAATCTCCAGTAGTGAATAGGAGGCACAGTGCAGTGAACTGTGTGTAGCCTGTATCTGTTCTGCTTATACAATACGGAGGATCCAACGTATTCTATTGACCTTTCAAACCTCTCCACTACATTGTGTGGGGATTTGTGAGAGGAGAGCAGAAAGAATGACTCATGTTTTTCATGGTGGGCAGCGTGAAATGAAATGTGAATGGCCTCCAAGGCAGGTCGGTCTACTCAGGCTCTCTGGACTAGGTCAGCCTGACAGGCTCAAGAATGGGCCTGCTGATGTCCAAGAGAGCATTGATAACGAGACGTAGCGGCTCGATATCAAGCTGCATCAACATGCTGTCCTGGGGTGGAATAATACACACACACACAGACAAGAGCGCCTCGGGGTGTAACCAGAGATTTACAGTAGCTCTGAGGCATGGGTCCCTTCACACACACATTTAATCTCCTGTCACCTCTGTCACTTCACATCCTCTCTCTGGCTGGAATACACAAACACTACGAAACAAGCCCTCCCTCCCTCTGAGGGGTCACTAGCTACGGAAATACATTATGAGAGATCCCACAGTCATTAATGAGGATCTCCATATGTGTGTCAAAGTGATATTCCAAATATCTAGACGATGGCCACTAACATCATGGTGTTCTCTGAGTAGCTTTTGCAGAGCAAACTGTCATTGCTGATTTTTCATCAGAGGTTTGATGGCTAGATAAGTTATAGCATGATATTACTGTAGAATGAGGTGGTAGACAATACCATGTGTATTAGCCAGACGCACTGGTGTGAGATGTCCATAAATGAAATGGTTATAGAGTTGTTTCCAAGGGTGAATATGGAGAAAATGGTTATTTCCAACATCTGGACCTGGATGGAATGATTATATTTGTTTTCCAGAGGAAGGGGTCTAAGTTTTCCAATTGTTTCCACTAGTTTTCCCACTTTCCGCTTTGAAAGATATCGTTCCCTTGTAATTCTAGGATTTATTCAAAACGCAGGGAGAAATATTCAGTAAATATGATACTTCACTTATCTGAAGACTTGACAAACTGTACAGGTGGCTGTAAATAATAATAAGACAGTGAAAATTGTCCTTCCTCTAGATAAAATACAATTTTCACTATTTAAAATCATCATCAGCATTCATTTTCTCAAGAAAGGGAGAAGCACTTGAGCCCTGTATGCCTGGAAATGTTCAAAGAGCCATAATGAGAACAGTGGCACGTTAAACCCTTGTGTTTACAGCAACAGAACCACCATGTTGGATCATCAAGAAAAGTATTGATCTTATTTCTTGGAGTTTCAGTCTTTTTTGAGCACCTTTGTGTGTTCCACTCTCCTATCTTATTGACCCACTGGCGGACTGCAATAGCATTGAATAGTCCCCGCGATATGCAACTGTTCAGGGAAGTCAGGAACCAATACACGCAGTCAGTCAGGAAAGCAAAGGCCAGCTTTTTCAAGCAGAAATGTGCATCCTGTAGCTCTAACTCCAAAAAGTTCTGGGACACTGTAAAGTCCATGGAGAACAAGAACACCTCCTCCCAGCTGCCCACTGCACTGAGGCTAGGTAACACGGTCACCACTGATAAATCCATGATAATCGAACATTTCAATAAGCATTTCTCAACGGCTGGCCATGCCTTCCTCCTGACTAGTCCAACCCCCCCCACAGCTACTCGCCCACGCCTCCCCAGCTTCTCCTTTACCCAAATCCAGATAGCAGATGTTCTGAAAGAGCTGGACCCATACAAATAAGCTGGGCTTGACAATCTGGACCCTCTATTTCTGAAACTGTCCGCCGCCATTGTCGCAACCCCTATTACCAGCCTGTTCAAACTGTCCTTCGTATCATCTGAGATCCCCAAGGATTGGAAAGCTGCCGCGGTCATCCCCCTCTTCAAAGGGGGAGACACCCTGGACCCAAACTGTAACAGACCTATATCCATCCTGCCCTGCTTATCTAAGGTCTTCGAAAGCCTAGTCAACAAACAGATCACTGACCATCTCGAATCCCACCGTACCTTCTCCGCTGTGCAATCCGGTTTCCGAGCTGGTCACAGGTGCACCTCAGCCACGCTCAAGGTACTAAACGATATCATAACCGCCATCGATAAAAGACAGTACTGTGCAGCCGTCTTCATCGACCTGGTCAAGGCCTTTGACTCTGTCAATCACCATATTCTTATCAGCAGACTCAGTAGCCTCGGTTTTTCTAATGACTGCCTTGCCTGGTTCACCAACTACTTTGCAGACAGAGTTCAGTGTGTCAAATCGGAGGGCATGTTGTCCGGTCCTCTGGCAGTCTCTATGGGGGTACCACAAGGTTAAATTCTCGGGCCGACTCTTTTCTCTGTATATATCAATGATGTTGCTCTTGCTGCGGGCGATTCCCTGATCCACCTCTACGCAGACGACGCCATTCTGTATACTTCTGGCCCTTCCTTGGACACTGTGCTATTTAACCTCCAAACGAGCTTCAATGCCATACAACACTCCTTCCGTGGCTTCCAACTGCTCTTAAACGCTAGTAAAACCAAATGCATGCTTTTCAACCGTTTGCTGCCTGCACCCGCACGCCCGACTAGCATCACCACCCTGGATGGTTCCGACCTAGAATATGCGGACATCTATAAGTACCTAGGTGTCTGGCTAGACTGTAAACTCTCCTTCCAGACTCATATCAAACATCTCCAATCCAAAATCAAATCTAGAGTCTGCTTTCTATTTCGCAACAAAAGCCTCCTTCACTCACGCCGCAAAACTTACCCTAGTAAAACTGACTATCCTACCGATCCTCGACTTTGGCGATGTCATCTACAAAATAGCTTCCAATACTCTACTCAGCAAACTGGATGCAGTTTATCACAGTGCCATCCGTTTTGTTACTAAAGCACCTTATACCACCCACCACTGCGACCTGTATGCTCTAGTCGGCTGGCCCTCGCTACATGTTCGTTGCCAGACCCACTGGCTCCAGGTCATCTACAAGTCTATGCTAGGTAAAGCCCCGCCTTATCTCAGTTCACTGGTCACGATGGCAACACCCACTTGTAGCACGTGCTCCAGCAGGTGTATCTCACTGATCATCCCTAAAGCCAAAACCTCATTTGGCCGCCTTTCCCTCCAGTTCTCTGCTGCCTGCGACTGGAACGAATTGCAAAAATCGCTGAAGTTGGAGACTTTTATCTCCCTCACCAACTTTAAACATCTGCTATCTGAGCAGCTAACCGATCGCTGCATCTGTACATAGTCCATCAGTATATAGCCCACCCAATTTACCTACCTCATCCCCATACTGTTTTTATTTTTATTTTCTGCTCTTTTACATACCAGTATCTCTACCTGCACATGTTCTTCTGCTCATTTATCACTCCAGTGTTAATCTGCTAAATTGTAATTATTCGCTCCTATGGCCTATTTATTGCCTACCTCCTCATGCCTTTTTTTTCTCCCTACTATGTTATTGACTTGTTTATTGTTTACTCCATGTGTAACTCTGTGTTGTTGCCTGTTCACACTGCTAGGCTTTATCTTGGCCAGGTCGCAGTTGCAAATGAGAACTTGTTCTCAACTAGCCTACCTGGTTAAATAAAGGTGAAATAAAAAAATAAAAATCCAGGAAGGAAACCATATGGTTGTTATAGGTTAGTGATGGATCAATCTTTTCATTTTCAAATCATAGATACATACAGTAGATATGAACCCAGCGTTACTGAACTTCATACAGAACATCTGAGTTCCATCCAGCTGGATCTTTTCAAACAGGAAGCTTCATATTATTTCCTGTATCCTATGTTATTTTGCATGACTGCATTTTCCTATCTCCTCAACATCTGGCTACCCCAATATTCAGCTCTATGAAGCTGGGTCACAGCTGGATGTGACATGGGTTCAGGTGGGTCGAATGCAACAGTGGGACTATATCAAAATATTGTAATTTATATCAAATTGTTAATGTGTTTTGAAGGATAATTGGGGGGGGTATTACTGTAGCTAGAGGGGGTTACTATTTTTCATTATTTCCCCAACATATGTAATCCATGTCATATTTATATCTTGTAGGCCAATTCTGATATCTGAAAATGGCATCAGTTGGATTAAATGGGGTTTTTCTTGAAATCTGTGGTCAAATGTTTGTTTTTAATATCTTATAGGCAGCATAGAGATTATCAACTGATTACTGTAGACCTCACTGCTGAAGCTGCATTTAAATGCCACACTAACTGCCCAATGGTACCATACTAAATCACATAGCAACCAATAGGTCTGCACCCTGCACCTTTGCTCCACCAATAGAACATCTGCATTTCACAACACTTCCTCATAAAGATGCTGCTAGTAACAGTTAAAATGTCTATCTCTGTAAACTTCATCACCATCTTCAGTTCCAGACACACTAGAGAAGTGAATAAAAACCCTCTTATGTGGAGGCGTACAATCTGCAAAAAGTTTTCTATAATAACGTCCAGAGAAAAAGAGGATGTCTGACTGACCTCAACCACCCACGTATTCCCTGTGATAAAGTGATCCCAGCTCGACTTTTTTCATGTTTGCTGTGATCCTGCTGTTCTCCTCTCACAGAACAACACAGAGAGCAGGCAACAGCAGCTAGAGTCCTACTTGGCAGCCAGAGTGTCTCTCTCTCTTTTAGTCTTTCTCTCTCTTATACTCCTTCATGCTCTTTTCCAGATGTGCTGTCTGGATGGCCAGAGCCCAATATAAACAGTTCAGTCATTCAGTGCAGCCTTCCTCAGCCTCACAGGCTCTGTTCTGTTTGTCTCCTCAGGGTCTCCGTATCAGACAACTGGCTAGTGGTAGATACACTCCAGTCATTTCCTGAGTGACTCACACTGGAGGACTGTTGGGGTTCTAAAGAGGGTTCTAAGAGAGGCCCTGTTAACATTTGTGTTGTTCTTTTACTTCCTTACTACTAATACTATGACTAATAGTAGTGATAGTGGGGGGGTGAGGCTTCTGAACCTCACAATAGAATACAGGACTCTCACGTGCTGGCAGTCATCCACTGCTGTAAAGCCAACCCAATGGAGATCTCACCGTTCCAGTAGGCCTTTTATATTCCGTCCACCATATAGGAATTCAGAGATTGCCGTGCATGACAACTTCTAAGCGCTTGTTCCTTCGCCAACCACCCCCTACTCTAAAGTCTGACCCTAAATGACTTGATGATTGATAGTCAGTTATAACCTCTGCTCATCATTGGAGGTTCAGAGGCGTATCTCCCATTATTATCTACAGTCACTGTCCCCGGAGCTGTTTTATTGCCTCCTAAACGGTCCGATCCAGCGGTCACACTGTTCTCTGATCAGTGGTGTGTGTCCTAGGGTGACTTTGGAGTAGACGCTGTAGTGCCTCCTATGGTAGGGTGACGTTGTAGACTGTAGTATTTGTGTCGTAGGGTGACATTGTAGATGCTGCTCTAGACGCCGTTAGTGAGCTGTGCTACTTTCTCCTCTCCAGCGCCAATCAGTAATCCTCACACATTGTCTGGCCTGACACACAATACAGACAAAAGTCCTTGGTTGCTTTAATTACAGCCTAGGGCCAATGCTTCAATTAATATTGTCTAAATTAATTTTAAGTATTTTTTTGTATTATGTATGTATTCTATATTTTAAGTACTGCGATATACAGTATACAACAATATGGATGTTTTGTAGAGAACGGTAGTAGAGGTCTGAACGGTGCTTCCACAGTATCCCCTCTATCCTCCTTTAAGTCAATGTGTAGGTAAGAAGGGGCCCAAGTTGTGCTCTCATGCCCTCATGCCATACCCAGCCTCCCCCTAGAAGTCTCTCCTTGGAAAAGGAGACATGGCCCCAGCAGGATGGTGCATGCACGATAAGATAATAAGGCCCCTCTGAGGTAGACTCATGGCAAGGGTATTTTAAAGGGGTAATCATTGGTCACAACTTAAAACATGCAAAACTCTCTAAAAATGTACTGTAAACTCTCTATAAAAATGTACACAGAAAATAATGCAGGCATACAGTCATAATATACTCATTCACAACATATGCCTACCCCCAAGCCATAGGACTTCTGAACAGCTAATCAAATGGTTACCCAGACTATTTGCATTGTCCCTCCCCCTTTTTACACCGCTGCTACTCTCTGTTGTTATCATCTATGGATAGTCACTTTAATAACTCTACCTACATGTACATATTACCTCAACTAACCGGTGTCCCCGCAAATTGACTCTGTACAGGTACCCCTCTGTATATTGTCTCGCTATTGTTATTTTACTGCTGCTCTTTAATTACTTGTTACTTTTTGTTTCTTATTCTTATTCATATATATTTTTTAAACTGCATTGTTGGTTAGGGACTCGTAAGTAAGCATTTCACGGTAAGGTCTACAACTGTTGTATTCTGCGCATATGACTAATACAATTTGATTTGATGTTGTGATTCGCTCCATTAATACGCAGGAAGTGACACGTGAAAGGAGGATCATCAAGAGTAATCGAAGGCAAACCCACTGCAGTCAGCGCCTGTAACTGAGAAGAGATAAAGAACAGGGGACCCTGCTGCCAAAACGACTAATCTCATTTGTTAGGAAGAGCATGACACATGATGACCCCAAAATAGACCAATTACGGCCCTGTTTTCATCTCCGGAAGGGAAGCGGATGTGTTCCTTTAATGTGTATTTTTGGCAAACGTTAGCAGTAAAAACGGTGATCCTGTTTAATTCCATATGAATAAGTCATCGTGGCTGTCGAGGTGGGTTTAGGCTTACAGGGGGAGCGATTTGTGTTTCCTCTGGGGCTTTTTGATCATTAAACAGCAGTGTTGTGATATATTTGTTTTGATGTTGAAATCCCCTTTTATTTGGGGCAATGTTTGGATCTCAGAAATAGCAGAAATGACAGCAAACATTCCCAGTGACTGTCGCCGACTCAATCAAGTGAAAGATGCCGTTGAAAACAAACATGAAAGCAAGAATGAGTTGTACAAAATCAGATGATTACGCTGCATATTTTTTTGTGTAAATCAATGACAATCCAAACGACTGAACCAAACTATACTGAACAAAATATATAAATGCAACATGCAACAATTTGAAAGTTTTTTTCTTCGTTACAGTTCATATAAGGAAATCAGTCAATTAAAATAAATTCATTTGGCCCTAATCTATGAATTTCACATGACTGGGAATGCAGATATGCATCTGTTGGTCACAGATACCTTTGAAAACAAGGTAGGTAAAAAAACAGTAAGTGTCCGGTTATGACCACTATTTGTCTCATGCAGCGCAACACATCTCTTTCACATTGAGTTGATCAAGCTGTTGATTGTGGCCTGTGGAATGTTGTCCCACTCCTCTTCAATGGCCGTGCGAAGTTGCTGGATATTGGTTGGGAACTGGAACACGCTGCCGTACATATCGATCCAGAGCATCCCAAACATGCTCAATGGGTGACACGTCTGGTGAGTATGCAGGCCATGAAAAAACTGCCACATTTTCAGCTTCCAGGATTTTTTACAGATCCTTGTGACATGGGGACGTGCATTACCATGCTGAAACATGGCGGCGGATGAATGACACAACAATGGGCCTCAGGATCTTGTCACAGTATCTCTGTGCATTTAAATTCCCATCGATAAAAGGAAATTGTGTTTGTTGTTGGTAGCTTATGCCTGCCCATACCATAACCTCACCGCCACCATGGGGTGTTCACAACGTTGACATCAGCAAACCATTTGCCCACACAACACCATACATGTGGTCTGCGGTTGTGAGGCCGGTTGAACGTTCTGCCAAATTCTCTAAAACGACGTTGGAGGTGGCTTATGGTAGAGAAATAAACATTAAATTCTCTAGCAACAGCCCTAGTGGACATTCCTGCAGCATGCTGGGGAGGCAGGTAGCCTAGTGGTTAGAGCATTGGGTCAGTAACCAAAAGGTTGCTAGACCGAATCCCCGAGCTGACAAGGTAAAAATCTGTCGTTCTGCCCCTGAACAAGGCAGTTAACCCACTGTTCCTAGGCCGTCATTGTAATTAAGAATTTGTTCTTAACTGACTTGCCTAGTTAAATAAAGGTTCAATAAAAAATTACTTTAAAAAATCCCGCTCCCTCAAAACTTGAGATATCTGTGGTGTTGTGTGACACATTTTAGAGTTGCCTTTTATTGTCCCCAGCACAAGGTGCGCCTGTGTAAGACCATGCCGTTTAGTCAGCTTCTTGATATGCCACACCTGTCTGGTGGATGGATTCTCTTGGCAAATGAGAAATGCCCACTAACAGGGATGTAAACAGATTAGTGTCCAGAATTTTAGACATCTTGTGCATTTGAAAATGTCTGGGATCCTTTATTTCAGCTCATGAAACATGGGACCAACACTTTACATGTTGCGTTTATATTTTTGTTCAGTGTAGTGTCTTAGGCGAGGTCTGTCTTCCAGTAAATGAGGAGTCCCAGTACAATAACATGTTTTTCAGATCAGATGACTTTAGCAGACTGACTGATGAGCTTAGCAGGTCCAGGCACCGAAGGGAGAGTAGTGGGAAATTGTTGTCTCCATTTACACAGAGTAGGTGTGTGTGTGTGTGTGTGTGTGTGTGTGTGTGTGTGCGCGCGTGTGCGTGCGCGCGCATGTCTTTTTGGTGCTAGAAAATACTTTAATTTTAAAGACTGATTTACTTTGAAATGGTGGGAGAGAGAAAGAGGTGGAGAGAGAAAGAGCGAGAGGTGGAGAGAGAGAGGGAGAGGTAGGGAGAGGTGGAGAGAGAGAGGGAGAGCAAGCAACTGAACGATAGAGTGAAAGAGGTCGCATTCACAAGGAGAAAAAACAAGTGGTTGATCCTAGAGCCTGTTGAAATACATGTGCATGATTCCCTCAGTGATGGAAATTCCCTTCAGCCATTTGTTTAAACAGGAGAAGACTGTAAATCAGAGTGCTTTATGACCGGCATTAAATCAATGCAGCCAATAACAATATGAGAGACATGAGACTATGCTAATGAGAGAGACTGGATGAGGTTAGCACATGGTTTAATCATGCTACATATGACTGGAGAACACTTGGCGGGGGAGGATTCTGACTGTAGAACTATTTCCAATGGGGAGAGGGTTCTGACCTGAGAACTGTTTGGGTGTTGACCGAAGAACCTTGCTGGGGAAGGGTCTGATGGTCTAAACTCTATCTTCTGATTTTAGAACAGTTTGAGTTCCGATAACAGAATGATTTACTGGGTCTGAACTCTGGGTGCTAATTGTAGAACTACTTGGGGTCTGAGCATAGAACCCTTTAGTCCGTTCTGTGTGTTGAACTTTGGAGAAGGGTCATTGAAGCAGGCAAGCAGCAGACAGCTTTTGCCGGGTCCTAAGAGCATTCAGTCTGACTACACAGGAGCTACTGCTACGGTAGTCTGATCAAAGTTGCAATACTCTTAAAGGGGCTATACACTAGAAGCTGCAGCATTCTCTAGACTGGTCTGGTGGGTCAGACCAGAACCACATCATCCTCCTGACTATTACCATGGAGATGAGGCTAATAAATAGCCAATGAAGCTCTCCGAAAGAACATGGCTCACTTTGAAAGTTTCACATGTTTTTTTATGAGACAAGGCTTATAGTGAAGAGTTTTCCAGGGAAAATTAGGGGAAAGAAAGATGGAGGGAGAGGAGAGGAAGATGGAGGGGAGAGAGAACTAAAGAGTGAAAGAGAAGCAAGACAAGGAAAAGAATAGTGATTTAAAATATTTAAAAACAGAGAAGAGGTTGAAAGAAGGGGAGATGATGAAAGACAGGGTGAAAGAATGAGAAAATGAAAGAAGGAGAGGATAAGAGAGAGATGGCTGTCAAAGGACCTGCCATCACACCTGTACCTGAGAGAGGAAAACAACCAGCTAAAAGCAGTGGGCAATGTAGCTGTAAAGCTTCAGCCAACAACACAGTCCTGCAGTCCTACTGACCACTACTGACCCTCAGATACAGAGCTGGACTCAGATCTGGGGTATGTATTCAACTCAGATACAGAGCTGGACTCAGATCTGGGGTATGTATTCAACTCAGAGACAGAGCTGGACTCAGATCTGAGCTATGTATGCAAGATAACACAAATTGGGTTATAGATGGTTTTTATTTTGTGAACAGTTGAGTGATATTGCAGGACACTTAATGACAGATTGTGGTATTTGACTGGGTCCTAGACATGAGGTCGTAACAATACTATAATACCATATTCCCAGTACAGAGCCGAGTCAAACCAAGCTGGCCTGGTTATGCTTCCACCATAGTTGCTGGAACCTCAATGTGAGAAGAAAATATCCAGCTAGCACAGTACGGTTCAGGTCGGCCCTGACTCAGACACACATGTTTCAGGTTTTGTCTTCCATGACACACTTATTCAACCTACTTACATCATTCAACAGTCTCAGCTGTGTTGTTGCACATATTTCTCTATGATTATAGTAACACAATGAGGAGACTATGGCGAGCGCTTGTATAAGTGTTCCTGAGCTAGCCGTGATGTGAACTTAGTTTAACCCAGCCTGTGTTTGTGTGGCTACTATTGTTACGGCGGACCAGAGTCAGTGGGCCTAATCAGTGCAGGCATCCTCTCTCATTGTCACAGTGCAGACCTGGAGAAAATCAGGAAGTGGCTCCACTGGCTCTGTTTATTAGTGGTTTCCTTGCCTTGCTGTCACAGTAGGCACTAGATGGCCATGCTAGAAAGGACAATAGTAGCCTATTAACATAGCTATGTGCTCTTAATCGAGGGTTAGGGTCAAAGGTAAGGTCAGGGTTGAGGTGAGAGTAGCCTAAAGGTTACGTTTAAGTTTAGTAGTTGAAATTGTATTTCTTGTCAAAAAGTCCATGTGTTCCATTGTTTCTATAATAGCCAGATAGAGTTGTCACTATCTGTCTTTAGCCACGGAACCATGAAACCACGCAACAAGGGACACTCCAACATGTCTGCCTCTCCCGTCGATCTCCCTCTGCAGTGCAACCAGGGGATCAGTGGCCAGCTTTTGTATTCTCTCTCGCTACCAAGGAGATTTGAAAGGCGTGACACTCGATTGAGTTGTAGATCTGACTTCGGGAACGGTCAATAGTGGTCTGTTCCCTGCATGGATCTGACCTCTATCTCGCCCTCTGTCTATGTCAGTCACTGTCCAAGAGAGAACTCCAGGGCCTCTATTCACACAGCTTCCCACACTGAGTGCTGATCTAGGATCAGTTTAGTCTTTTAGATCTTAATTATTACTATTTCTTGTGGATAGTAGGACCTGATCCTTGATCAGCCCTCTTACTGTGAATACAGCCAGGGTGTTCTAGAATCTCTAGAGTATGTTATCTATCTTATACTGGCAGCCAGAGACAGCTATGCATTATGCAAAGGGCCTTAAGTAGCCTTAGCTAGCAAAGCTAACAGTTACAAGACTTGGGACTAAAGGCATGCACGTCCAGGCTGGGTGAAGCATGGTCAGCATAACAGAGCAGTTTCCAAGCCAAGCCAGCCAAACCTTAGCATGGTAAGATAGGACAAACAGATCTGGGACAAGGCTAGCCCAGCACCACTGTGTCTGCAACTTTTCCAGCGAGATGTTCCAACTTGATCCAACAAAGGGGATCCCCAAGTCCAAGTGTTGTACTGATTCTATCAGGGTCCAGTGTATCACAGCGTCACTTGGATCAGGAGATGAATGACATTGGTTTATCAATGGCGTGGAGAATTTGCATGTTGTCTCCCTGTCTGTTCCTGGTTCAAGACCAGGGCAGAGAGAAGTCTGACTGAGGAGGTGGAGGAGACAGGATGATCATGTACTTACCATGCCTGTGATGTGGTTGTCTCATCTAGCATTCCTTCAGATGAATACACTACTGTAAGTTGCTCTGGATAAGAGCGTCTGCTAAATAAGTCAAATGTCAAATTGAATCAGTCATAAGATCTTAATATCATGGGGCCCATCAGAACCAGGCCAGTACTCACAAAGCATCTCTGAGTAGCAGTGCTGATCTAGGATCAGTTATCCCTTTTAGATTATAAAGAATAAGATTATATGGACAGGAAGGACCTGATCCTAGATCAGCACTACTGTGAGACACTTTGTTAATAAGGGCTCAGATCTCCTCTACAGATTATTATAAAGATTTAATAACAAGTAGAACACTGAGAAACGTTGGACAAACGTGTCTGTTGGAAAATAGGCACTTTCTCTCAGATCAAGATGACTTCCTAGTTCAATTCGCTTAGGGCCTGAAATATTGAAGAATTCAAACTTTCCACTCAAATATCCTATTGACATCAATGCATAATTCACATTAGATTTAGAGTTGCATGAGCTCTAGTTAGTGCTCAGCCCTGAGTGTGTATAATAAGTGATTATTTTCAGTCTAAAACGAAGTGAAGGAGGAAGTCTCCCATGGCGTGTGGTGTGTGGCCACTGGTCTGTATAATTGATTACACTGCAACAGTGAGTTCCTTAAGTGACCGTTCAGTAGCAGTAGCACTTTGACCCTGCCTAGGGGTATCTGACCTCTCACCTCTGTGACGACCTTGTTGACCCTTGAAGATCACATTGATCTGGTCGGTCAGGGTAGAGGAGAGGAGCGGAGGAAGGGAGTCAGACTGGAGGTGGAAGAAAGGGATACACACACACACACACACATCCTTCATGTATAATGCATTAGATACCCAGGCTGACGGTGTATAGCCTACAGCAGCAGTTCATCCACAATGATGATATCAGATTACCCAGCGTTTCCACATGCATACACACAGCAGGGGGATTGTCACTGAACACAGCGGCCATCAATCCCAGACAATTTGTCCCTTTATTTTGGTTGACTGTGTTTTTTGAGGGAAAGTAGGTGGGATGGCGCTCTGCTTTGCCCATTAGAGATGTAGGTTGCCTGGGGGGGCGATCTGCTCTACAATCACTGGCTTTATGGGCCTGGTTAAAGAGCCAGAGTAACACGGAGAAG